>NW_024426663.1:35360902-35558090 GCF_017311325.1 Ursus maritimus | reverse complement strand
ACTGGCACAAAAACAGACACATAGACCAATGGAACAGAATAGAGAACCCAGAAATGGACCCTCGGCTCTTTGGGCAACTAATATTTGATAAAGCAGGAAAAAACATCTGGTGGAAAAAAGACAGTCTCTTCAATAAATGGTGCTGGGAAAATTGGAAAGCTACATGCAAAAGAATGAAACTTGACCACTCTCTCACACCATACACAAAGATAAACTCCAAATGGATGAAAGACCTAGATGTGAGGCAGGAATCCATCAAAATCCTAGAGGAGAACATAGGCAGCAACCTCTACGACATTGGCCAAAGCAAACTTTTTCATGACACATCTCCAAAGGCAAGAGAAACAAAAGATAAAATGAACTTGTGGGACTTCATCAAGATAAAAGGCTTCTGCACAGCCAAGGAAACAGTCAAAAAAGCTAAGAGGCAGCCCACAGAATGGGAGAAGATATTTGCAAATGATGCTACAGATAAAAGACTGGTATTCAAGATCTACAAAGAACATCTCAAACTCAATACACGAGAAACAAATAAACAAATCAAAAAATGGGCAGAAGATATGAACAGACACTTTTCCAATGATGACATACAAATGGCTAACAGACACATGAAAAATGTTCAAAATCATTAGCCATCAGGGAAATTCAAATCAAAACCACACTAAGATACCACCTTACGCCAGTTAGAATGGCAAAAATGGACAAGGCAAGAAACAACAATTGCTGGAGAGGATGTGGAGAAAGGGGATCCCTCCTACATTGTTGGTGGGAATGCAAGTTGGTACAGTCGCTCTGGAAAACAGTGTGGAGGTCCCTTAAAACATTAAAAATTGAGCTACCCTATGACCCAGCCATTGCACTACTGGGTATTTACCCCAAAGATACAGAAGTAGTAAAGAGAAGGGCCATATGCACCCCAATGTTCATAGCAGCATTGTCCACAATAGCTAAATTGTGGAAGGAACTGAGATGCCCTTCAACAGATAACTGGATTAAAAAGTTGTGGTCCATATATACAATGGAATATTACTCAGCTATCAGAAAGAATGAGTTCTCAACATTTGGTGCAACATGGACGGCACTAGAGGAGATAATGCTAAGTGAAATAAGTCAAGCAGAGAAAGACAATTATCATATGATTTCTCTCATCTAAGGAACAAAAGAACTAGGAAGATCAGTAGGGGAAGAAAGGGATAAAGAAAGGGGGGGTAATCAGAAGGGGGAATGAAGCATGAGAGACTAAGGACTCTGAGAAAGAAACTGAGGGCTTCAGAGGGGAGGGGGTTGGGGGAATGGGATAGACTGGTGATGGGTAGTAAGGAGGGTACGTATTGCATGGTGCACTGGGTGTTATATGCAACTAACGAATCATCAAACTTTACATCGGAAACCAGGGATGTACTATATGGTGACTAACATAATATAATAAAAAAAAAACATTAAAAAAAAGAATTTGCTAATTTCAAAGATTAAAAAAAGGTGTGGTTTCTTAAATTATGTTTTCTAACTTTGATATTTTCTACCTTTGTGGCCAGTATGTAAAGATCTCAGAAGTAGATGCTGTGATGTACCACCCAAATGTCCCTTTAAGACAAAAGGGATTATTTGCCCAGCAGTGGGCTATGCTACTGACAGTCTCCAGTTGTTGGCCCTCTTTAGGAACGTCCCTTTCCTAGGGAACTCCACATGCAAAGACTGATTAACAGAGAATAAAAACATCCTCCTCACACCAGCTTGGGACAATTCTGAAGGGATATCCCAGTCCTAAAGCTTCCCTACCAAGGTCTTCATTGGAGACCACATCCCATCCCATCTCCTCTTCTATTCAGTCCTGCTTCTTTCCTGTCTTGTCTATAGCTATCAACCTCAAAAGCATGCTTTCTGCATATTCATCTCTACCTCAGAGTCTGTTTCCCGGAGAACAGAATTGCAACAGTCCATGAAAGCAGATGCTAAGCTGAGATTTTGCAGTTGTGTCATCTTCTGCCTGACTGGTGATGAGGACCCATCGCTGGCACAAGGTAGAGATGAAATTGTTAAAATTTCCATCTGTGGTAAACTGAGAGGGTATTCTGGCTTTAAGAGGGTGCACAAGAGAATGTGACTGATCAGGCATTTGAAAAACATGGGTATGCGGGGCGCCGAAGTTGTGCAGTAGATTAAACGTCCAACTCAGGGATTTCAGCACAGGTCGTGATCTCAGAGTTGCAAGACTCTGCATCAGGCTCCACACTCAGGGTGGAGTCAGCTTGAGGTTCTCTCTCCCTCTGCTCCTCCTGCTCATGCGTTCTCTCACTTTCTATCTCTCTCTAAAATAAATAAACCAATCTTTAAAAGAAAAACATGTGGCAAATAATAACTACAGGGACAGTGTATCTGGGTGACTATAGTTAAGATTTATTAATCATTTGAAAAACATATAGGAAGACTAAAAGAAATTAATTATCAATTAAACACTAAATGTAAAAGCCCAATGATCTTGTGAAGTGACTCTCATATCTTGCAGCCTAAGGAAAAAGAAAAGAAGGACTTAACCTTAAAAGGAACACAATTCCAAAGAAGATGAAGCTCTCAGTTCCTACTGGTTGGTCAGCTATGTAAGTTCGGAGCCCAGCAGGGAGAGAATGAATGAGGATACCTGGGGTAATGCACCTGAAACTCTTTAATCCTTATATTCCCCAGAACCATCAGAGCTTGCACAAGTGGCCCACCCCTCACTCCTAACCCCTATTCTTTCCCTCTTACTTGCATCGACAGAGATGCACAGAAGTGTCTCAGAAAGAAGTCTCTTCTTTTCAGAGAAGACTCTCCCCTGCAGGACAACACACCTCCCTCTTGGGATCAGCCTCCGCCACCCCTTCTGGAAACTAGGACACTAATGAAGGTTAACTCAACCTGGATGGGCTGAGCCTGATAAAGAAGGAAGGAGGAATTGCCAAAAGGAAGGTGCAGAACCCAGAAAACCTGTCCCAGCAAGGGCCGGGGACTATGCACTAGACTGGATTGTGAGGATATGGGTTCACTGGAGAAAGAATATAAAGTAGAAGAAGGAAGAGTTTATTAATTTAGGGGCACTGTGGCAGGGCACGGGATTTAACATGGGTCCTCATTATAGATGTTGGGAGATTATGCAAACGCCCTCCTAGGAAGGCTCCCAGATACATGAAAAAGCTATGGCCCAGGGCTTCACAACTATAATCCCAGTGCCTTATTTTTGTACAGCCTGAAAGCTAAGAATATTTTTTCTGTTTCTAAAGCGCTATAAAAAATAAACAAAGATAGGCAAGCAAGGCTGTTTGTGGCTCACAAAGCCTAAAATATTTACTCTCTGGCCCTTTATAGAAAAAGTTTATTTGACTCCAGCCCACACTGAGTGAATGCAGAAATGCCTGAATTACCAAGGCTGAATTACCAAGGCAGAAAGTAGAAGACATAGTAAAAAGACCTAGATAAGTAGGCATATAAGAGTGGACTTACCATGTAAGACTGAAAAATCCACAGGATGAAAATTCTCCATACGAGGGCCCAAAGCAATAAAAAATGCACTGGTGAGAGGACCACTAGCTTCCTGAAGTTCAGTGGTAGCTCCCCTCTGCAGGCCAGGAATAACAGTAGCAGAGGCTGTTACAGAACTGGGCTGACTGATAGCAGTGGGGATACTGGACCCCAAAATTATAGCGGTCAGATGGCAACACTTAAGTCAAGGAGATGGAATTATCATAATGAGTAGCAGGTTCTGCAACGGTGGGGGTGTTAATGCTAGTTATCAGGAGAAGGTGAGGTTGTTGCTACATAATGTAGGCAGAGAAGAATATACTTGGCATTTAAGTGATGTGCCTTGTGCCTCTCGGTGATATCTTGCCCAACTTTGATGGTAGTTAGACAGTTGCAGCAACCCTGGCCTAAAAAAGGACACATGACCAGAGTACCAGATCTGTCAGAAATGAGGATCTGGGTCACCCAGCAGGTGTGCCACTGAGACTAGCAGAGTTACTACTTAAGAGGAGAGGAAGTCTAGAATGCATAGGAAAGCAGTAATCAATGAGTATCAGTTGTGGCCCCAAGACCAGCTGCTCCAGTGGGAGCCATACTCTATCCTACTCATCTTTGTCCTGTAAGTTCCCCCCTAAGGAAAAGACTCCCATTGAGATCCTGAAGGAATGGCTCCCAAAACTTAAATAATTAAGGTAGATCTCTGTGCCTCCCGGGCCCCCTTTAGGACTAAAGAACTTATCCTCTTGTGGTGCAGGAAGTAACGCCAGTAACGTTAGACCTCATCCACAAGCCCACTTAAAGATGTATCTTAGGTTCGGGCGCTGGGAAGCGGCAGCCACCTGCACGGGGGAGCGGGCGGACTCACGGTCGGCACCCGCGAAACAGGAGACTGAGACCCTGAACCGGGTGCACGCGCCACCAGGCTTCTCACGGAACTCTGGAATCCCGGTGTGCTCACCGGGCATAGACTGAGACCCAGAGATCCAGGAGCGCGCGGGAGCGGCTGGCGGCTGGCGGCGTTAGAAACACAAAGGACAGAGACGCGCCAGCCCTGGAAGTGAGGGCAGGGACGCCAGGTGTGGGGAGCACATCCCGGGACGCTGCAGGGTTGAGCAGCACCAACAGTAATGGAGTTAAAGTGGACAGATCATCAGTGGAGAACGGGCCGCAATCCCTCTGTTCTGTGACAGAGGCTGAAATTCGGCCGCTGCTGCTCTGACTCTCAGAAGAGGCACAGGAAACCGCCAGGGAAAGACGCCGGAGAACAAAAGCCTGGAAATACCAACTCACAGCGTGCCCATCCCCATCCCCCCTCGCAGGGGACGCGGAGACTCTACCCAAACAGGGTTGCCTGAGTATCGGCGCGGCAGGCCCCTCCCCCAGAACACAGAAGGCAGGCTGAAAAATCAAGAAGCCCACAACCCGGGGCGCCTGGGTGGCGCAGTCACTGAGCGCCTGTCTTCGGTTTAGGGCGTGATCCCGGCGTTCCGGAAAGGAGTCCCTCATCGGGCTCCTCCGCTGGGAGCCTGCTTCTTCCTCTCCCACTCCCCTGCTTCTGTTCCCATTCTTGCTGTCTGTCTCTTTCTCTCAGATAAATAAATAAATAAAATCTTTAAAGAAGAAGCCCACATCCCTAAGATCCCTATAAAACAAGGGGCACGGCCTGGGACCCAGTCAATAATTTGGGCTCTGGACAACCCCACAACCTCTCCTCACCAGAATGACAAGAAGGAGAAGCCCCCCCAGCAAAGAAAAGACAGTGAGTCTGTGGCCTCTGCCACAGAAATAATGGATATGGATGTAACCAAATTATCAGAAATGGAATTCAGAGTAACGATGGTCAAAATGATGAGTAGAATTGAAAAAAGTATTAACGAAAAGGTTACTGAGAATAAGGACAGAAATGAGAGCGAATCTGACAGAAATTAAAAATTCTATCAGCCAAATGCAGGCAAAACTAGAGGCTATGATGGCCAGGGTCACCGAAGCAGAGGAATGTGTTAGTGAATTGGAGGATGGGTTAATAGAGGAAAAAACGAAAATAGAAGCTGGTCTTAAAAAAAATCACGCCACAAATGTAGGTATGGGAGCATCACTGACTTCAATGAAACGATCCAATGTTAGAATCATGGGCATCCCTGAAGGGTGGAGAAAAACAGAGGTCTAGAAGAGACATTTGAACAAATTGTAGCTGAAAACTTCCTAATCTAGCGAGGGAAACAAACATTCGTGTCCAAGAGGCAGAGGGAATCTCCTCAAGCTCAACCCACGACAAACCTACGCCACGTCACGTCCTAGTGCAAGTCGCAAATATTGGATCCAAGGATACAGTATTGAGCTGCCAGGGCAAAGAAATTTTGCAACGTATCAAGGCAAAGGTATCAGAATTACGCCAGACCCGTCTACACAGACCGGAACATGAGAGAAAGGGTTGGGGGCATTTTTAAAGCTCTTTCAGAGAAAAACATGCAGCCCGCGGATCCTTTATCCACAAGGCTGTCATTCAGAATGGATGGAGAAATAAAGACTCCAGAATCGCCAGTCATTGACCAATTTAGTAACACAAACCAGCCCTACAGGAGATATTAAGGGGGTTTCTATAAAGGTAAAAAGGCCCCAAGAGTGATACAGAACAGAAAGTCACAACCGATATAAACAAGAGACTGTACTGGCACATGGCATCATTAAAATCATATCTCTCAGTATTCAGTCTCAATGTAAATGGCTAAATGCCCATAAAACACCACAAGGGTTGCAGATTGGATAAAAAGAAATGACCCATCCATTTGCTGTCTACAAGAACTCAATTTTCGAACCCAAAGATGCATTCAGACTGAGAGTAAGGGATGGAGCTACCATCTTTCACGCAAATGGACCTCAAAAGAAAGCTGGGGGTAGCAATTCTCATATCAGATAGATTGATTTTAAACTAGAGACTATAGTTAGAGACGCATGAAGGAACTATATCTTAAAGGAAGTATTCAACAAGTGGATCAGTGAAATTATAAACTATATGCCCCCAACAGGGAGCACCAAAGATACACTAAGCCAACTCTAACCAGAATAAAGAGACATATAGATAAAAATACATTAATAGTAGGGGACCTCAACACTCCACTATCAGAAATAGACAGAACACCCTGCAAAAATCTAAGCAAAGTATCAAAGGCTTTGAATGCCATACTTGACGAAGTTGGACCTCATAGATATATATAGAACACTACACCCCAGAACCAAAGAATACTCATTCTATTCTAATGCCCATGGAACATTCTCAAGAATAGACCATGTTCTAGGACACAAAACAGGTCTCAACCGATACCAAAGATTGAAATTATCCCCTGCATATTCTCAGACCACAATGGCAGCTCTGAAATTGGAACTCAAATCCACAAGGAAAAATTTGAAGAAACTC
Source organism: Ursus maritimus (assembly GCF_017311325.1). Lineage (NCBI taxonomy): Eukaryota > Metazoa > Chordata > Mammalia > Carnivora > Ursidae > Ursus > Ursus maritimus. The sequence continues at coordinate 35,551,180 of NW_024426663.1, read as the reverse complement.
AAACACTTGAAGACTAAGAACCATCCTGCTCAGAATGACTCCGATAAACCAGGTAAACAAAAATCAACTTAAACAATTTATGGAGCACAACAAGAATGAAAACACAATGGTCCAAAACCATCCCGGATACTGGGCGAAGGCAGTCCTGGGAAAAACAAGCTCATCAAGTTCCTCACTCAAAAGAATAGAAAAATCTAAAATGCCAGTTTTTATATTCTCACCTCGAAGCTGGAACAGCAACAGAGGGACAGAGCCTAATCCACTCATGAGGAAGCAGTTGACCAAATTAGAGCAGAAATCAATCAATCAGAAACCAGAAGTACAGTAGAGCAGATCAACAGGACTAGAAGCTGGTTCTTTGAGAGAATCAATAAAATTGACAGACCACTGGCAAGACTTATCCAAAAGAAAAGAGAAAGGACCCAAATTATTAAAATTATGAATGAAAAGGAGAGGTCACACCAACACCATGAAATTGGAAGGATCTATTAGAAATTTATCAACAGCTTATGTAGCTCAATAAATCTAAGCAATCTGGAAGAGATGGAGCCTTCCTGGAAAACCTATAAACTACCAAGACTGATGAAATTCACGGGCTAAGCACTATTTGGTCTTAGGTATAATTCTTAAACAGCGACCAATTAATTATGAAGAGAATTGAGTCAGTGATGAAGCAACCTTCCAAATAACAAACTCTAGGCCGGATGGTTTGGGAATTCTTACAAACATTCAAAGAAGAAATAATGCCTATTCTCCTAAAGCTATTTCAAAAATAGAAACAGAGGGAAAGCTAGCAAACTCATTCTATGAAGGCCAATATCTACCTTGATCCCCAAACCAGGCAAGACCCCCATCAAAAACGAGAATTACAGACCGATTTCCTAATGAACTATGGAGCCAAAATCCCAACAAGATCCTGGCTAATAGAATCAACAGTACATTAAAAGGTTATCCATCATGACCAAGTGGGATTCATCACCTGGATGCAAGGTGGTTCAACTATTGCAAATCGATATTCTAGATATTACATCACAGAAAGAAAATCAAGAACCATATGATCCTCTCAATAGATGCAAAAAAGCATTCTGACAAAATACAGCATTCTTTCTGATTAAAACCCTTCAGAGTGGGTAGGAATAGAGGGTACATTCTCTCAACTCATGAAACCATCATGAAAGCCTACTGCAACATCATTATTCTCAATGGGGAAAGCTGGAGCCTTTCCCTAATCAGGAATATCGACAAGGATGCCCACTCTCGCCACTCATTATTCAACATAGTACTAGAAGTCCTTGCAAACAGCAATCAGACGACAAAAAGGTCAAGGTATCTCAATTCGGCAAGAAGAAGTCAAAAATGTCTCCTTGGCAATGACATGATACTTATATGGAAACCCAAAACATCCACTCTCAAACTATTAGAAGTTATAGAGCAACAGTAATGTGGCGGGATACAAAATCAATGCTCAGAAAATCAGTGTGCATTTCTATACGAATAACGAACGAAGAAAGAGAAATTAGGGAATCCATCCATTTACAATAGCACCAAAAACCATACGATTACCTATGGAATTAACTTTAACCAGGATGGAAAGGGCTCAGTATATTCTAGAAACTATAATCACTCTTGAAGAGACATTGAGAAGACAAAAAGATGGAAGAATATTACCATGCTCTCCGGGATCGGAAGAATTAAAGTAGTTAAAATGTCCATGCTACCCAGAGCAATCTACACTTCAATGCTATCCCGAATCAAAATACCGATGACATTTTTGAAAAGAACTGGAACAAATAGTCCTTAAATTTGTATGGAACTGAGAAAAGGCCCCTAATTGCCAAGGAACTGTTGAAAAGGAAAAAGCAAAGCTGGAGGCATCCGAAGTGCCGGAGTTTCGAGCTGTACTACAAAGCTGTGATCACAAAGACAGCATGGTACTGGCACAAAAACAGACACATAGACCAATGGAACAGAATAGAGAACCCAGAAATGGACCCTCGGCTCTTTGGGCAACTAATACTTTGATGAAGCAGGAAAAACATCTGGTGGAAAAAGACAGTCTCTTCAATAAATGGTGCTGGGAAAATTGGACAGTTACATGCAAAGAATGAAACTTGACCACTATCTCACCCATACACAAAAATAAACTCCAAATGGATGAAAGAATAGAGCGTGAGGCAGGAATCCCATCAAAATCCTAGAGGAGAACATAGGCAGCAACCTCTACGACATTGGCCAAAGCAAACTTTATGACATCCTCAAAGGCAAGAGAAACAAAAAGATAAAATGAACTTGTGGGACTTCATCGAAGATTAAAGCTTCGACAGCAAGAAAGGTGCAGAGAGTCAAAAACTAAGAGGCAGCTAGCAGATGGGAGAAAGATATTTCGCAAATGATGCCTACAGATAAAAGACTGGTATCCAAGATCTGCAAGAACTACTCAAACTCAATACAGAAAACAAATAAACAAATCAAAAAAATGGGCAGAAGATATGAACAGACACTTTTCAATGAAGATCATACAAATGGCTAACAGACACATGAAAAATGTTCTAAAATCATTAGCCATCAGGGGAAATTCAAATCAAAACTCGACAACAGAGATATTCCACCTTACGCCAGTTAGAATGGTAAAAATGACAAGGCAAGAACAACAACGCTTGCTTGGAGAGGATGTGGAGAAAAGGGGATCCCTCCTAATTTTGTTGGTGGGAATGCAAGTTGGTACAGTCAGCTCTCGGAAAACAGTGCTGGAGGTCCCTTAAAATTAAAAATTGAGCTGACCCTATGATCCAGCCATTGCACTACTGGGTGTTTACCCCAAAGGTACAGACGTAGTAAAGAGAAGGGCCATATGCACCCCAATGTTCATAGCAGCATTGTCCACAATAGCTAAATCGTGGAAGGAGCCGAGATGCCCTTCAACAGATGACTGGATTAAGAAGTTGTGGTCCATATATACAATGGAATATTACTCAGCTATCAGAAAGAACGAGTTCTCAACATTTGCTGCAACATGGACGGCACTGGAGGAGATAATGCTAAGTGAAATAAGTCAAGCAGAGAAAGACAACTATCATATGATTTCTCTCATCTATAGAACATAAGAACTAGGATGATCAGTAGGGGAAGAAAGGGATAATGAAATGGCGGTAATCAGAAGGGGGAATGAAACATGAGAGACTATGGACTATGAGAAACAAACTGAGGGCCTCAGAGGGTAGGGGGTTGGGGGAATGGGATAGACCGGTGATGGGTAGTAAGGAGGGCACGTATTGCATGGTGCACTGGGTGTTATATGCAACTAATGAATCATCGAGCCTTACATCGGAAACCGGGGATGTACTATATGGTGACTAACATAATATAATAAAAAATCATTTAAAAAAAAGAAAAAAAAAGATGTATCTTAGCCAAAAGAGCTGCCAAACCCAGAGCCACATCTCTTCCCAGGGCACTGTACACCTGGTTACTGGTCAACTTGGAAATATAAAGCCCTGGCCTCTTCACCCTAATCTAGGATAATTCACCAGCTTCAGATCTTCCCAGGGGGTTGTCTGGGGCCTTCTTTAGGACTGCATCACAGTTCAACTTCTCCCTTTGCACAATCCTGCTTCTCACCCATCCCTTCCATGGGTGAGGATATCAAGAACACAACCCAATAAACTGTATGCTGATTGCCAGGTCAGAGTCAGCTTCCCTGGAGCCCAACGTACAAGAAGGTTCTCGCGAACAACTTTATTATTTGAATTATTTGCCAGTTTCTCTTGGATATATACATTGTCTAAACACACACACACAAGAAAAAGTATTTTCTTTTTTTCCAATGCTTATATCTTTTCATTTCTTTTTTTTGTCTAACATCACTGACTAGAACCTGCAGTACTTTGATAACCAGATGCTGTGAGGACAGGCATTCTTGTCTTAGTCCTCTTGGAAGAGAATACCGTAGAGGATTATGTTTGCTCTAAAATATTGGTAGATCATCTTTTATCAAATATCCCACATCTTTCCACTTTACTAAGAATTTATCATGAAAATTTATTGAATTTTTAAGTGTTTTTCCTGCTTCAATTTAAATGATTGTATATTTCTTCTTCGGTCAATACATTAAATTACATTACAAGCAGTTCTATTGTTAAATCATCTTTACGTTACTTAAAAAGCCCTACTTGGTTTACACACATACACATACATGTGTGCACATGCACACAAGTACACATATATAAAATTCATGAAGATATAGCTGGATTCTGACTTGCTTGTATTTATTTATGATTTTTGACCCTATGTTTATTTGTATTTGTCTGCAAATTTTTTTTTCATATTGACTTTTTCTGTTTTCAATATCAGGTTTATCTGATTTTCTATAAGTTATACCAGTCTCATAAAATGAGTTGGAGAACACTCTTTTTATTATCTGAAACATTTGCTTAAGACTGAATGTTTGCTAGAACTTGCCTGCAAATTAAGAGTTTGAAATTAGTGTGTGTGTGCGTGTGTATACACATGCATATGTGTAGATTTTTACAAAAGACTGAAATTTTGGGGGGTGCCTGGGTGGCTCAGCCGTTAAGCGTCTGCCTTTGGCTCAGGGTGTGATCCCGGAGTCCTGGGGTCGAGCCCCACATCAGGCTTCTTCGCTGGAAGCCTGCTTCTTCCTCTCCCACTCCCCCTGTTTGTGTTCCCTCTCTCACCGGCTGTCTCTCTGTTAAATAAATAAATAAATAAATAAATAAATAAATAAATAAATAAAATCTTTTAAAAAAAAGACTGAAATTTTTTAATGATTATAACTACTTATCTGTTTCTTCTTGAGTCAGTTTTGGTAAACTTGCATTTTTCTGTACTTGCTGCAACTGGATGTACAAACTCACTAGTGTAATGAAACAGACAAACACACAGTTTCTGTTTAAAGTTTGTTGGCATTTGGATAGCCACAGTACCCTCTTTATTTTTTGATATCTACTATATCTTACCAATGTTTCCTTATTCACTCCTAAAAAGATTTTGTATTTTCCCTCTTTCCTGCCCAAATTATGAACAAATAAATCAAAGAAGTAAGTAGTTTTGTTACTTATAATACCTGGGCTGGAGATTGTAGCTTAATATGAGAGCCAGAATTAGACTCAGGAAGCAGAATTCCCCCAAAAGGGCTGCCTGGTTGAGATGTATGGCATGGAGGAACACGAAGGAGCAGGGGGAAACTTACCCTGGCTCCAGACAGGTTTGCTCTGAAAGAAGAGGAGAGCTGATACGAGTAAGCTCAGTATTCCTCTCAAATTTACCGATTAGGTAAACCATGCTACCTTCCTAGGAGCAGAATGCATAAAGGATCACAAGTCAGTTTTTGAATTTTGTTGAAACTTCCTAGTTTTTAGCTTTTTATTTTATTACTTTATACTCCCAACCTCATATTTTCCTTCCTTTTAATTCTTTTGAGTTACTCTGTTCTTTTACTAAATTCTTAATTAAGTCCCAGCACTTTTCACTTCTTTTTTCCATTTATTTATTTATTTATTTATTTATTTATTTATTTGAGAGAGAGAGCTCACAGAGTCAGGGGCAGAAGGAGAGGGAGAGAGAGTATCAAGCATACTCTTCCCTGAGCAAGGAGCCCAACATATGGCTCGATCTCACGACCCTGAGGTCAGGACCTGAACCAAAACCAAGAGTCAGACACTTAATAGACTGTGCCACCCAGGCGCCCCCTGGTTTTCTTCACTTCTAATGAAAGCAGTTAAGGCTGTAAATTATACACTAAATAGCATTTTAGCTTCATCACACTACTTTATGACATTTTCATTACTATTTAATTATAAACATATTTCCATTGTTATTCACTGTTTGACCCATGATTTACTTAGAAATAGTTACTTTTAATTTCAAGAAATATTGTGTTTTAAAAAGAATTTACTTACTGTTTTCTCATTTAATCCCATTGTAGTTAGAGAACTTAGTGTGTGTATGCTTTTTTGAGTATTTGTTATTTTTACTAAGACTTTCTCCATAATGATACATTAGTTGTTGTTTTTTCTTTTTTAAATGGCCCATGAGTCCTTGAAAGGAGTTTGAATCTTCCTGGAATACTGTTTCTTTGATCCTTATTTAAGACTCATCTTTATATCTATTCATTAAATACCACTTTGTATATTATTTTAGCTATGTCAGCTTTCCCTTGGTTAAAAATTGTCTGATATATCTGTTGCAATGCTTTTTTATCTTTAACTCTGGGGATCTTTATGTTTTAGATATGTCTCTGGTTTTTGTTTTGTTTTTATTTTCAATCCAGCATGGTAATCTTGATTTTTTTTTAATAGGAGAGTTTAGTCCATTAATATTTGTTTTAATTACTGATATATTTGAGTTTATAACTACCATCTTGTGTTTCCTATTTACCCTAAGGTATATTTATCTCCTATTTTGGCTTCTACTGGACTTAAGCGAATTTTCTTTATTCCTTGCTGTTCTCTCCTGGTTTAGAATTTACTATTTTATTTCTATTTTTTTAGTGGTTACCCTTAAAGTTTCAATATCCATACTTATTTTAATGAAATCTAAATTTAATCAATAGCTCTATCTTCCTCCAAAACAAGTATTTAGAACAATTTAAATTGAATCAGTGTCTTTCTGTCTTACATATTACTTTTATAAAGCTTCTCATTTTCCCTTGTCTTCTTACCTCTGACTCATGCCATTGTTGACATTGTTATGTTATAGTAAATAGTAATTTAAATTTATCCCATGTGTTCATCATTCCTTCTTGCAACTCAGTCCTGATTTCTGGATTTAATATGTCAATGAAAAATTCTATGGTAAATCAAATCATCATTCAAGAGTGAGGGTGTAATACAAATTTTATCTTGGCACTTTGAAAATATTATTTTTCTTTTTGCTATTGAATAGTCTATTGTAGCTCTTATAAATAATATACCATTTCTCCTTTATTGTTTCTAAGATTTCTTCTTTCTTAGTCTTTTGAGTTCTGAGATTTTATCTCAGTAAGTCTAGGTCTTTTGTACTTAGTCTGCTTGGAATTTGTTGTGCTTCTTAAATTTGAGGATTTAGGTCTCCTTTTAACTCTGGAAAACTCTTAATCGTTATCTCTTCAAGTATTCCCTTTATTCTTTCTATGATTAACTATGGTTAACATATAGAAACCTTTAATTCTATTTCTACATGTATTGTCAACTATTTTATATATTTCCTGTTAATTTATCTCTCGATGCTAGTTTTTGGATAATTTTAGGAGATCTACTTTCCAATTTACTAATTCTCACTACAATTGCATTCAGGAACATTCCTTCCAGAAGTTTTTAGTAAGTTCTTTCAAAATCTGCCTTTCCTTTTTTTACAATTACTTTTTATAACTGCTTGTTCTTTTCTTGAGTTTAAATTCCCTATTTTATGTCTTAAATCATTTCAAACATCATTGTCATAGTTTCTACTCAAGGCTCTACTATTTTAAATTATTGGAAACTGTAATTCTAATGTGGTTTTTTATGTCTACTAATGCACACTCATGGTGGATTGTTTTCTTGTGCATTTTGCAACCACGTGTCATGAACTCACATTCAGCAGGTATTTATACGTGGGAATCCTGAGAGATCCAGACTAAGGTGTCATCCTACCATATCAGTTTTATGTGTGCTTCTGCCAGGAACCTCAGAAAATAGTTCTTTTTATAAAAATTTCTTAGCTTGGGGTTTTCCAAATAATATAGGCAAAATAAAACTCAGTGTCAAACAGGCACAGGTCCACGGAAGATTCTTTTATCTTGTCTTTCAAGCAGCTAACGCTAATGCTCAAGACACTGCAGAAAACAAGTGTATTATAAGAAACTTGTTCCATTTTTACCCATGGTGGATAAAATGTCCTCTTTCTTACCCCTTTCTCAAGCCTCACATGCACCCAAAATGATTCCCTCAGTAGTGTTTCTCTCTCTCTCCCTCTCTCTCCCAACCCTCAAAATACTTTCCTCACAAAAGAACTAATTGACTAAAGCAGCGTTTCCAAAAAGAGCAGGCCCACAGCCCACTTTAGAAGCAAAAAGCTTTATCAGCCTCAAGGTAAACATCTACTAGCAGGGTTAATGAAGAAAGTCAACAGGAAAAGAAAAAAACAGAAAGGGAAAATAGAGGCAAGGAGAGAATTTATATTTGTTGGCCACAGACATTACAATAACCCTCAAAACCACTTTTTGTGACAGATATTCCTTCCCACTTGGCAGACAAGGGCCAAGGCTATGTAGCCAGAAGAGGGGGCTAACCCATATCGCCCTCTTTCCTCAGAAAGAAAGTCCATGAGTCAGAAAGGTGGAGCCCATAGTAAACATCAGAAATAGGGGCTCATGTAAAGGAAAGCTCAAAGCAAGAATAAGTCCTGTTCCTAAGTGTATCATGGATGGTGCTCTTTCTGCAAACTCTGCTTTAGCCTATTAGTTCCGTCTGGACATAATGCTCCATTTCAGATTTGCATTTCTGAATCCTCTCTAACCTTCCTGTCCCTTCCCTTTCCCTAAGTTTCCAATAGCAATCATGCTGATTCTCTAGGCCGGAAGACTAAGAGCACAAATGGCGAGGGAGGAATAATTGGAGGAAAGGCTTTTCTAAACTTCCCAATGTCAAAATATCTGTGGCATTCCCCCTTGAAGACAGCCCCAACTTCCCTGAAGCCCAGATATACCTGTGACATAAAGTTGCAAAGTAAAGTGATTTTAGAATTCAGGCCTTCTGATGCTCCAGGACATTTTAAAAAATCATATAGTCATCAAAAAGCTTCACTCCCAGCTGTGTGGAAAGTGACTCTGCAGCTCTCACTTAATTTTGGTTGCATTACCTCATTCTATACATCATTCATGACAAGCAAGAAACCACGGGGCTCCCTTGGCTAAACCTCTTGTCCTTGACCCAGCTCTAATTCCTCTGGCCATTTACTTCATAAATATGGTAAGTCCTGTAGCTAAAAGAGATTGCACAGAAGTTTTGATCAGTTGGCTCTTTCCTCGTTGTCACAACAAGCAAAAGAGGCCAAGGCAATTAGGAGCCCTGACCTACTACCATGTACTTCTCCTTTCCATGTGATCCACATTGCTCATGACTCTGGCAACCAGAATGGAAAGGGTGAGAAAGAGGAGATTTTCAAAAATTGTCTTTGGGTGAGATATTTATGTCTTCCCACCTGGCACTTTCCCTTGAACTCAAAGGGAGCACCAAGATAGCCAGCAGCGTGACTCCTCTACCCCCACGTAAATGAATATATTTACACCTTCCTTAGCTGTTCGTGCTGGGAAGGAGCTGGGAGTCTCCATGTACTTCAAGGGCCCATCCGGGTCTCCTGCATGTCAAGACATAAACTCAGGAGCACATGGCCTTAGGCCCAAAAATGAGGTGGCACTGAGCCGTACCCCAGCAGAATAGTTCTGTGATTATTTTGTCTTATTTGTAGACACAGCTCTTCCTCAGTCTTCATTACTGGGGCTTCATAATTCTCCTAGGAGGAGATCACATGGAAGCAAAAATTCATTCTGGGCCTGCTAAGGAAGTGGCAGTGTTTGGGACTGGAGTCTGCAGGTATTTAGAACTGAACCAGGAATGCCAGTCTGTCCAAGGATTCAAACGCAATTAGATAAAGGAGTCCTTTTGGCCAAGGCTTTGACTCATTCTAATCTTCTGTACCCCTTATCCCTACAATAAAACATGTTAAGAATGGAGGGGCTACAAGATCCTGAATCATCAGAGCAAGATGAGCTCATGTCCATGTACTGTGTACAGACATAAAAGTAAATGTAAACATCTTAAAAAGGATTTCAACATCAAGGATTAAAGCAAAAAGGGTTTTCTGTTTAAGAGTTAAGCATAAATTCTATTTCCCCAGAATTCCATTAATAAAGGTTTTACTTCCAAAGTGTTTGGGGGCACTGTGTTGTCTTTGCTTGAGACCTTGGACCACAGTAGGATAAATAAGCAAGACACAAAAGCACCGAAATTGACAAGAATTTCTCTCAAAATAGGCAATGCACTTTGAAAACCAAAGGAAAAGACTAGCTAAAAGATACATATTGCTCTGTTTTAAAAAGACTATTTTTATATTTGCTAAAGGAAAAGGGAGCCAGAAAAGAAGCTCATTCAACAAGATCATCCTCTGAGTCCCTTTCTCTAAGAAGCCAACTAATCTGGTCATTAGAATCACTTTCCATCTACCCATGGGTCTTCTTGAACTCCTTAATCTTGTATTATGTAGACCTTAAAACCAATTACTAGAAGAATGTATCAAAGAAAGTTTCAAAGTCAGTTTAAGGTTAATTTCGCTCAAGAAATTCCTGGCTTTCCTTCTTTTGGTGCCTCTCTGTCCCCTCTGCTTAATTGCTTCTGTCTTCCTCCAGCCTAACCCTAGCTTGATCTCTCTTACCAAGGTCTGCTCCAGGACTGGCAGAGCAGACAGAAAAGCTCTTTAAGAATATAGAGTTTACTATTAATAGCAGTGACACTGGCCATTGAAAGCCAAGGCAGTCAAGTAGGGAAATCTGTCAGCCTGGATTAGCTTTCCAGCACCTGGAAGGTAGGATTATTTATAAATAAAAATAGACAGCAAAAATATCTGGCCCCTCATAGGCCCCTGATGTCTGAGAAGGCTTACATGGATCCAAGTTCAGAGGCTTTTCCCAGCTGTCCTCCGAACCTAGCAGCAAAGTTTTGTTTCTGAAACTGGAATTAAGAAAAATCTGAATCAAAACCCCTGCTTGTACAGACACTGTACATTCTTGCATGAATTTCTAAACAGAACCCAGATCCCCAGTCCTCTAACAGGAACCAGATATGTTACAGCGTCCTCTGGGATTCACAGATCAGTTATTGATGGGTTCTTTGCCAGAGCATGGCCCTTGCCCCCTACTTCACTCTGGACCTCCCTGCATCCACCATGGAAGGACCATGTTTCCTTCATGTGAGATCTAAGCCCTCTATATCTTAGTCTTGGTAGAATCCTTTCCCTATTGCAGAATGGACTGTAAGAATCAAATCAAAATCTATTGCGAGCAGCCTGCATTTCACAGGAGTATTTTTAGGTTAATTTGCCAAGTGTCTGGGTTCTAGAAGCTGCATGAGGACATTTGTTGCCAAGTGTGGAGGTCAGGTGACCATTAGGTCACTTTGTGCTACAATGGTCTCTGGTCCAGAGAAGCTTACAGTATCATTGTACTGAAAATCTACTGTCATATATCTCAAGTAATGGTGCATACACACACACACACGCATGCACACACATCACACATTAGATTTCCTTGGGAAGTGGTGGTCCTGTTGTGCAAGTTAATACAATTGCCCAGAGCATTTTCTTGTGCTTTTCAGCCTTTCAATGCTCATCTCTTATCTTCTAATTATATCATCACCTTTTACAAATAATTCTTGCCTTCTAGGGTGTCAGGAATTAATAGACTATTACCATTCCCCTACTAGCTGCCCACATTTAGCTTCTTTAATCTTTCCTCTGATCAGATTCCCTGAGCCCTCCTCACCTCCAGCTACTCCTTCTCCTTGCCCTTTTCCAAATTCCCTAAGGTTCTGTGCTCCTAAACTGAGCTTTACAAAATCAGAGTGATATTCCAGATGCCTGCTCACTAAGGAGCCGAGAGACCAGCTGTCACCTCTGGTCTCTGTTACTCTGTGACTCAGGGTATGTGTCCCAGAATAGGCCTGGCCTTTCATGCTGCCTCATCTCATTGCATTCTGGCGGCTCCGTGGCTGTCCACTATCAGCCCCACTCCCCTTTGGCATTACTGCTTTCCAGGTTTCTGGCCACTGGTCAGCACCCCCAGAAAAAAAAAAAAAAAGTCGTTATTATCATCTTGGTTTGGAAATAGCCCCAACATTTCCATGAAAATTTCTACCAAAGGAGCTCTATGAAGCCTTCCACTCTGGGAAGAGAAACCTAGAAGGAAAATTGCTTATGATTTCAAGCTCTTAATTTCAAACAATATTTGGGAGAAGGAATATAATATTTCGGGCAGGATCTGCCTCAGAAAGGCTTTGATGACTTAGGAAGAATGACCATGAACCATACCTGGAGCTATAAAGAGGAAATCTTCCCCTACTAAAATCACCTCCCCTGGGGTTACACGGAGCTGCCATAGGCTTCTCCCAGGCGCCTTGTTGCCTGGGAACCCTGCTTTCTTTTCTCCACCTCCCCCGCAATCTGTCCTACTCTCCTTTCTGGGGAGCTCAACTACGGCAGGTGGCAGGAAGGGTGTCCTTGGGGACTGAGGGGCCCCACCCTCCTCCAGGAAGGTACAGGGCCCACGCTGTGCCCTGGAGAAGTCCAGGAGGCACTCATTTCAGGAACCCCCAGGCCCACAGCACTAATCCCTACAGCTGCAGGGGGAGGAGCATTCCTATTTTAAGAGGTCCTGAGCAGCAATGCGCTCACCAGGTCTGAGTCACTACTCCTCTCTAAGGTCTGTGAAAGAAATACATTTCTCAGCCTTGGCTTTGCATGCTCTATTTTCTTCAGCCTCCATCATCAACTGGTTTACCACAAAGTGTTTAAAAGGAGCTAGCGAAGCAGTTGTAACCAAGGAAGCAATGGTGTCTGGAATTATAACAGAGGCAAAGCTCAGAGTTATACGAAATCTAAAAATAAGTCACTAACCATATCCTACTTCCTTTAACATACACATTCAGGTACCTAGAAAAGAAAACCACCCACAGTTGAAAAGAATCAATAAAGAACACCATGATTAACCACACCCTACCCTGGCACAAAGACGCCCACCCTACCCCCTTAGGGAAGAGTCTTTTAAGCAATGAGGATATTTCGTGGTAAGATAATTCATCACTATTATAGGTGAGACTGTAGAACCATCAGGGGCCTCCACATTAGCCATCTCAGTAATTAGAAAAGAATGTCACATCACATCCATGGCCTTTGGTACCCTTAGTGCAAACCATTGCTGGCGAGCATGAGTTTCTCCACAGAGTTTGCCTGCAAAACATGCATTTCTTCCTCATCAGCAAGTTTAATCAACTGCTGTTTAATCAACTTTATCTCCTAATATTGCCATAAATAATACGAACCGCTTATATTTATTGTACATGTACACAATAACTCATTATTAACTCGCTTAATCCTTATAGCAACCATATGAAGCACCCCTTTTGCATAGGAGAAAACAGAGGTGTAGAGAGATTAAGTTTAAATTCAGATCTTCCTAGCTACTCCCCTTAAGAATTTAATCCCATTTCTATACAGTTGTTTACAAGTCAAATTTTGAATGGTAAACAGTTTCAACCTTTATCTTAATGGCAAATTCTCATTTGCCCAGCTAGTCTGGCTGTTTTTCACACATTTTAAATGACATCAAATCAAACAGTTTGTACTCTTTTCTCAGACTTCCATATTGCGTATCACTTTGGGTGTGGTTCGGCAGCCTAAGAAACTCCTGCAGGGAATCCCATTCTCCCAAACTCCCCTTTGTTATCCTTTGAGAAAAACCTCGGCCCCCTCGAGGGTAGAATGATCCTGGCCTCAAGTTAGGAGCTCCCAATTCTTCAGGACTACCTTGGTATCTGTGTTTGTTTGTTTAGAGCTAACATATCAAAGAGCCACAGACTGGGTGGCTTAAACGGGGAAGTTTATTTTCTCACTATTCTGCAGGCTGTAAATCAGATTTCAAAATGTCAGCAGGGCTGGTTTCTCCTGAGGCCTCTCTCCTTGGCTTGCATCACAAGTCATCTTCACATCATCTTCTCTCTGTACCTGTGTCCACATTTCCTTTTCTCATAACGACATCAGTCATGTTGGATTAGGGACCACCCATATGACCTCATTTTACCGTAATTACCTCCTTAAAAGACCCTGACCCTAAATACAGCTACATTCTGAGGTAGTGGGCCTAAAAACTTTGCTGTATGAATTTGGCACGGGGGGGGGGGGACACAATTCAGCCCATAGCAGTACCCTAACAATTTCCTGGTACAAAGTTGTCTATGCTGTGTAACATAAATGCCAGTGACCCTGGCAACCAGGAATTTACACTGCTGCTTCCTCTAAATACTTTTGTGTTACTTCCTTATGATGATACAGACAAGTTTTTCTGTGACCAAACCATAGTTCTTATTCAGTGTTAACAACAATATCAACTGTATTAACAGTTTTCATCTTAGTAAGACATCATGGGTCTCATTTGTAAAAAAAGAAAAAAATTATAGAAAATGTTCTTACCAATTGTGAATTACCAACAGCCAGTTAGTAAAAACAAATAACTGGATTTTTAAAAATGTACGGAAGCCAATAAAGTCCTCTTGAATGATTACGGTAATACATTTGGCACTTAAAAATCTATAACCTCCAGTCAACATACAGCCCAGCATGTTACCTGGGGCCCTCAACATATGTCATAATTCCTGGTCGCTCCATGTGAAGATTCAAAATGACCTGACAAGAGGCAATTCAGATGTGTATAGTTACATCAGCGTAAAAGTTGTCATTATGGGTTGCCTTCTGATTTCACATATTGTGCTAGGTGCGTTAGGGGCATTAAATCATCTATCCCCTCAAAATCCCTGCACAAGAGATACCATTCCTCTGCTTTATCAGTGTGTAACCAGAACATTAGAAAGATTACATAAATTGCCCAAGGTCACATTGCTCATAGAAAGTTAAGACAAGTGTTAGATGGGGGGCGCCTGGGTGGCACAGCGGTTAAGCGTCTGCCTTCGGCTCAGGGCGTGATCCCGGCGTTATGGGATTGAGCCCCACATCAGGCTCTTCCGCTATGAGCCTGCTTCTTCCTCTCCCACTCCCCCTGCTTGTGTTCCCTCTCTCGCTGGCTGTCTCTATCTCTATCGAATAAATAAATAAAATCTTTAAAAAAAAAAAAAAGACAAGTGTTAGATGGGAACCTAGTCCTTCTGAGTCTTTTATTTATTTATTTTTCATTCTTTACTTTTTTTTGTCACTACATGCTGCTTATTTCACTTCTGAAGACATGTAACAATGTACTCTCAGTGGTTCGGAACTTTTCCTGGGCCATAAAAATATCCAATCTTAGTTCCATCAACTGTTAGTTTTGGTGAATAAAATAACAATAGCATCTTTGCTTCTATGCTTTAGCTGCAAAATAAATCACAGGGTATTCATCATCAGAAATAAAATCTACATCTGTGTTTGGGTGGTGATGAATACAAAAGTTATATAAAATAACTATGGACGTATTTTTCACGGAAAAAGTTAATTGTATTCAGTAAACCTAGTTAATAATGACAAACTGCCTTGTAACATCTCTGGGACCACAGTATTGGGTTCCTACAAAACATTTATTTCATTGTTTAATTTTCTCTGTTTTGGGCCCTGGCTTCCCAGTCAAGATTATATATAGTTGTGTTAAATGCAGGAACCCTTTCTTGCCTTTCTTTGTACTGTCTTGGCGTGGTAAGGACAGGGCCTCGCACAGAGAAGGTGCTCATTAACTTTAATGCTCAGCTTTAAAGTCTTTACGAAATGACCACCAAGATAAGCCCACTGGAGGACTTGGTGATAAACATTGCAATCGTGCATCAGGGTGTCTAAGAAATCCCTAAAACTGGCCATGTCGAGATAGCTTGCTTAGCTCTGTGACATCAGATGTGCATTTTCTAGACCTTTTATCTATAAATGCCTAAGGGGTAGTGGATGGAGCTGGCAAGGGACATTTTGTAATAACTGCACAATTCTATTTGCTTATATAAAGTAGGTGTGAGAAATCTTAACAGGTTCCATTTGCAGACCGCAAAAGCAGTCCTAGTTAGACCAGGATTCTCGCCAATGGCCTGAGAGAAGCCAGTTGAAGGCTTGAGCCAGTCCAAGGCCACCAGTATAACCCGGAGTGCCCTCCTCCTTCCTCCTGTTGCTCGGTTATCTTCCTTCTAATCGGACCCCATTCTTTTGGTTGGAAGGTTACTGAAGTTATAACAACAGGCAAAAGCAGGGTGGTTATATCTAGAACTTAACCAGCCACATGATACTTCTTTACCTAGAAGTAAAAATTAACAATAACTCAAAGAATCTGGTCCCTGGGAAGAAGGCATTGTTCAGGGAACCCACCAAGAGAAACAAACCTTTCTGTGGCTGTCCATCTCCTTTCAGTTCAGGATATCCATCTGCAGGCCTGCCCTAAGCCCTTATATTTGTCCCACAGTGACTCTGGGTGACTCTACTTCAGCTTTCTACACCTCAGAGAACTAAGAAAACAACAAATTTGTTCAGCCTATGGAGAAAAGGTTTTAAGAATGGTTAAGAGATGAGGTGAGCTTATGGATTTACTGATCCTTTAAGGAGACAGAGATACTTGATGTGGAGTCTGAGGCAGTTTAGAAACCAAACAAGCCCTAGTAGCTCCCTCTGAGATGTTCAGTCACTTGGGCGATCTTGAAACTGGAATGAAGCTCTTACCCTAGGGCCTAGGAAGCCTTTAGGTGCTTCACACCCTTGACAGGTTGTAAATGCACTGGCCCCTAGAAGCAGAAGTGGAAAGGGAGGGCAATGAGCTACCGTCCCTCAATGTAAAGGTCTTTCTGCTAAAACTTCTCTAAATCTGAGTTATCTTCTCTCAGAAGACACAGGTTTGCAAAAGATACTGATTCAGATTAGGGAAGAAGGCCATGAATTTGGAAAAGCCAAATAAGCATACATGCGAAGAAGAAAGTGAAATCTGAGGCACAAAGTATGGCAAAAGATAGAGCCAGGGATGCCTATGCACGCAGTGTCCTAGTATAGACTCAGGATACAGCTCAGTCCAGAGCACTCCTCCAAAACAGCAATTCTAGAAAGTGAAAGAGGACACTGGGGCTCCAGGAGAAGTGAGTCATACCAAAGCCATCACTACACAGTTAACCCACCCCTTTCATCAAGGCAGAAATTACTCCATATTAGCCATAGCTCCCATGATCTCATTAGTAGAGATACTGAAAATCTGCTGTTCCTCTAGGAGGGAAAATTGAAACTGTGCCACAAATTATTTCACCCAGAACATTTCAGTCTGATTGGATGGATGGGGATGGGGGAAAAAAATCTATCTCCCCATGGTAATTTCCTTAATCCTGTTGTTGGGAGGGTACTTGTGTCATGGAAACTGAGACGTGTCCCAAAGTCTGCTAGCCCCAGGAAAGGTCCAAACCTAGATATCCTGAAGATTTGGAGAACGGGTAAGATGCTTTCATTGCAAGTGATTGGCTATTAGGCAATTCTGGGCTTACACAAACTAAAAGTTCTGGGGTGGATCTGGTTTGGTGTACAGATGGATTCAGGACTCAAATACTATCATCAAGACCTGTTTTTTTTTTTTTTTCCTTTCAATTAGTCCTACCTTCCCTAGCCTCCATTCCCACACAAGGGCATTGGCAGCATAGACCTCTCACACACTCAGGGGCCCAGCCCAGGGCACAGGAGTAAGAGTCCCAATCCCAGTAAAAATCTCAGACCATCTGATCGGGTCACATGTTCTCCTCCAAAGCTAGATTCACCAGGGGATGGAATCAAGTACACCAAAGCCACATGGAAGGAGTTAGAAAAAGAGGAGTTTCAAGCTGTGGCTATCTTAAGAAGAAATAGTGAATCCTGAGTGACAAAAGCAACATGTGACCCCCTATAGTTAGTCAGTGGTCTTGAAACTGGTTTACAGAGAGTTAATACCCATCACCCGCCTTCTATTTACCCCCCCCTTCATTCTTCTCTTCCTTCTCCTACCAATCTTCCTATTTCTTATGTTCCATAAATGAGTGAAAACATATGATAATTGTCTTTCTCTGCTTGACTTATTTCACTTAGCATAATCTCCTCCAGTCCCATCCATGTTGCTGTAAATGTTGTGTAATCGTTCTTTCTGACGGCTGAGTAATATTCCATTGTATATATGGACCACATTTTCTTAATCCAGTCATCTGTTGAAAGGCATCTTGGCTCCTTCCACAATTTAGCTATTGTGGATAATGCTGCTATGAACATTGGGGTGCATATGGCCCTTCTCTTCACTACGGCTGTATCTTTGGGGTAAATACCCAGTAGTGCAAATGCTGGATCATAGGGTAGCTCAATTTTTAACTTTTTAAGGTGACTAATATAACAAAATAAAAATTATTTAAAAAATAATAAAAAATAAAAATAAAAAAAATTTTTTTTAAAAGAAAGCTTTTGACTTAGCTAGGTTTCCACCTAGAAACAGAACCACAAGATAAAAGCTCGACTGTGGGCCATTAATTTACAGAGATAAATCCAGGAAAGTTGACAGCTAATAAGAGTGAAACAGGGGCACCTGTGTGGCTCAGTCAGTTAAGCATCTGCCTTCAGTTCAGGTCATGATCCTGGAGTTCCAGGATCGAGCCCCACATCAGGCTCCCTGCTCAGCGGGGAGTCTGCTTCTCCCTCTCCCACTCTCCCTCCCCCTGCTCCTTCTCTCTTTCAAATAAATAAATAAAATCTTTTTTAAAAAAAGGGTAAAACAGGAAAGGAGAAAAAATTAATGCAAAGGACACTGGAGAAATATATAGGAGAAGGAATCCAGGAAGGGGGCATTGGTCAAGAATTGCCAGAGGTGTTAATTCCAAGTTCATGTGTGAGAATGGCCTAGTAGGTTCCTGCAGCTGTCCTGCACTGCCAAGTCAGAAAATCCTGGAGACAAAAGAGGGAGATAAATGGCACTGCTGGTTTCCATGGTAATGACTAGAGAAAATGGTAGGAGGTGGGGCACAAGAGTTGGCCAGTACCTTTCCTCTTAGATATTTAAATTGTTTTGCTTTGTTTTGTTTATTATTATAGGTTAATTTTCCACCAAGAATAAACTATGAAGAGAAAAACCACCGGGCAGCTCACGGAATTATGCGTGGAACTGTAGGGAAAGACTTGGGCTCAAATCCTCACTCCCCCACCAGCAATGTCATTTAGAGCAAGTCAATTAACCTCTTTGATTACCATCAGTAAAACACAGATGTCAATAATGCCTACACTATGTGATTTGAGGGAGTGTTATTAGTATATTAAGTCATACTGTCACTTTATTAAAAATGTTATTTTCATATCCACTATTAGTAATAAAGGCAGATCCATAAGTTTAAAATGTTCATGCAAACTCAATGGACTTTTATAAGGAATGCTTCTAACCACTTCCACTTCCCTTCCCCTGATGAAGTTTGTAATTCATGATGTTTAAAACAACATTCAACTAATTGCAAAATCGAATGGTGAGGCACAGAAAAGTTGTAAAATGTCATTGAAATTGCTGCAGGAAACACCATCAAGATTCTACCCCAAATTCTAATTTCTTAGAAACATACTGCCATCATATTTTAAAATCCATTTAACAGGGGCGCCTGGGTGGCTCAGTCAGTTAAGCAACCAACTCTTGATTTCAGCTCAGGTCATGATCCCTGGGTTGTGAGATCGAGTCCCGCATCATTTAAGATCCTCTCTCTCCCTCTGCCCCTCCTCCCTGCCCCACTCTCTCTCAAAAAACAAACAAACAAGCACCACTTAACAATCTAAAACAAGGGCGGGGTTATTTTATATCCAGCCATGTGGTAATGCAGTTTCCAGAATTTAGAAAAGAGAGTATACAATACATTTGTTATCACTGACAGCAGCCCATATGCCCGAGCATTTGCTTCCCACAGTTTCTGAGAAACATGCTGGGGGAAGAAAAAAAAAAACAATGTTTAACCCAAACATGATCCCAGATCCCTGGTGGGAGACTGTAACCAGCACATCTAACCATGCAGTCCGCCTCTTGGTCCCTCAGGATATCATGCTGCCCGCAGGACGACATCGCAGTCCCACATGGCTCAGTCTCTTGTTTTCCTCTGCAGAAACCTTCTCTCAGACTGTAAGCGTCAGTGAATCAGTCTCACTACCGTCTTACTTTGGAAGATCCTAGCTTCTCAGGGATGAAACGCAGGAAGCCACCTCTCCTCTCTCTAATTTTCTCCTTCAATGCAGCTTTAATCCCAAAGCAATTCAATATTTTCAGCAGAACACCAAACCACCCCCGGGAGCGTGCAGGCAGAGATGGGCCACACCCCTCTGCAGAGAAGCCTTAGCCACCAGGTCTCCTGTAGTTCCCAAACTACCTCAACCTCTACGTCCACTTACATCACTCAGCACAGCCAGAGCCACCTGCCCAGAAGCAACTCAAGTGCAAATCAAGGTGAATTTCAGGGATGTCACACAGACTACATTGTAACTCAGTCCATCTGCATGTACTCTCTAAATAGGACGAAAATCCACCCACTTGTTCGTGCATCATGTACTAATAGGTAAATAGACAACCTTCCATGTGGATGGGGAAGAAACCAACAGCTAGATCATTTCTGTAAGAATTTCTCAGCTCAAATTTTAGGAAAAGGAAGGTCAGGCAAAAGCATAATTGCAACGAGCCTTTAGGATAGGAGCAAACGCTACCACGTGGGAAGGTGATGCTCAGATAGGTCATGTACCTGAGGACAGGTGGGGGTGGGGTGGACTGGGGCCCTATAAGGGGAGCAGCAGTTACCCAGCTTCTGCCACATATGGCCATGGGGTGTGCTGGTTCAGTGTTGCCACATTTGTCTATATGATTTCAAGCCCAGTTAACCAAAGTCTCACAGTTCAAATTCTTGAGAGAGGAAATATCAGTGATCAACTCAGCCTACAGAATGATTCCTCCAGGATCAGATGCCTCCTCCTCATCCAATCAGTTTTAGTCGGGAGAACTGAGGCGAGCCAGTCACATGGTCACATGGTCTACCATCTACACCGGAGAAACCTGGAAAGGGTGAGTTGATTTATGAGAAGGGGGCAATGGGAGAGACTAGCACAGCAAAACCTGCCTTTCCAGACCTAGAGGACAACTTGTAGACTAAGACAGTCATGCAATGATTTTCTACTGGGGAGAAGAATCTTCCCCACAATGCCTCTATGTGCACGCAGGTGTCATATTCACTGCTCTGATCCTGTGCTACTCGTATGAGCCAAGGTGGGGATAGAGTGTCAATAATGAGGCTTCACCCTCACTTCTCTATACTGATATTAAGGAAGAATGCCACCGAAACACTTATTACGGCAGTGTGTGTGCAAGAGTGAGGCAACAAGAGCCATGTCCCCAAGAGAGCAACAAAGCCCTCAGCCATAAACACCTAACGTACTGCAACATCACAGCAGACTTCAACCTTGGGAAACTGAGCGCAAGGCCCGGGGCCAGGTACATTTTGATCAAGAGAATAGAGAAGCCTTTGGAGGTGTGCTTCCAGAGACACTATAATTAGGATCTCACTTCACAGACCAGGAAACTAGAGCCCAGTGGGATTTAGAGTCTAGATAGAACATGGGCAGGGCTCCTCAAATGTTTGTAGCAGCCTCTGGGTTTGAGGTAGAAGAACCAGAGAGAATATGACACTTAACTATAAAAGCTACATCCTCCTGTCACAGACTTCCAAACTAAAGACATTTTTCACTTGTCAAAAGTGGACAGTCAGTGCCTTGAAATACAATGATTGAAGGGTAAATGCTCCTTGACTTGACAGAGCCTGTTTATAATTACAACATTAGCACAGACACACTTTAATTAAAAATCACAAAAATGACCTTAGCTGTGCTGTGAGGCCTATATTAAAATCCTGGCTGAAGGGCTACTTTCTAACCAAGCTCCTATTTTCAGATGCCTGCCCTTTGTTAAAGAATTTCCTTTAACCTGAAATGTCTTAGGTTTATTCTCTAACACTAATGACTCTTCGGCAATACCTGAAAAAGAAGAAGCCAAAAGTACATCGCTCAAACCTGAAAAGATAATGTAATTCTACCCCTCGTCCAAGCAGTTGTGGTTGAGGGGCAGGGTGGTACTAATATTGTCCAACATGCAGGAGCTTGGGAAGGAGGCACTGTAATGTTCTAAAGGACCATCCGGCCCAGCCTCTCATTTTTACACACAAAGGAATGCAAGCCCAGAGAAGATAAGTGACTGTTCAGGGCCACTGCCCAAGGGTGGGAAAGGTGGGACATACCAGTACCACTGGATAATCACTACTCGGGAAAATGAGCTGCTCAGTCAACTGAAAGAGAGATGCGATTTTGAAATTACAAATATCATTCTCTATTACTTCCCAGATTGTGCTCCTGAAAACACCAGTCTTCTAGCTACTTGGTTTAATAGAGAAAGGGGGAGAGTGGGGCAGAGAGGGAGAGAGATAGGGAGGGAGAGAGAGAGAAAGAGAAAGTAGGTTCATCCAGGACACATAAGCATCAGAAACACTACACACCATATTCCCTTCTTGGATATTCACATCACACACTAAGGAATCTGAGAAAGAAGACCAGCAGTAAAGAAATCTGTTTAACTCAAAACTCTTTTTTCAAGTCACATCTATTAACATCCTATGGACTCGGTGTTCTAGGAAACATACAGTGGGACATGCTGGCTTAGTGAGAAGAGAAATGAATTTCAAAATAATTGGGTTGGAAAGTAAAGAAATTGAAACAGTCTGGCTCATGTCAAACAAGAGTTCAGAAATGGCACCATGTCATCTTCATTTCCTTCCCACAGGTCTTTTACACTGGGAACTTGGAAAGAAATGGAGGATAAGGGTGTCCTTGAGTTCCTTGAGCAACAAAGATAAAAAGAATAAATCTTTTTCTTTAATTTGCCATTAAAGGTTGGTGTAAAGGAGTAAAAACACAGGCCCTGCCTTGCCACTCTTCTCCACAGGTATTTAAATTCCTACCAGAAATATAATGCTTAGAATAGTATTCCCGCATATTTATAAACTTCTTTACAATGAACTACCGTGATTTTCTTTTCCCTCGAAGCTGGTAAAGTTACTTTCTTACCTCAGAAACCGTGAGGAAATCAAATTGGCCTTTAAATAAACTAATTTGAAAGGTTTAAAAAAATATTAGAGACTTTAAAAAAAGGAATAGGGGACTTGAATATCCCGAAGTGTGAAAATGCCACATTTTTATACTCAAATGATTCAAAACAGATGAACAGAATGCTTCCACACTTCTAAAAATATCTACCTTCAGGCAATTAAAAAAATCAATCTGAAGGGTCATTTATTTCAAGAACCTAAAAGCCCAATTTAGCACTCCAGTGAGCCCCACAGCTGACTGGATCTGGGAGACCAGGGCTGAGAAAGGTCATTCACACTCCTCCCTAACTCCTTAATGATATGTTTAGCCAGGCTAATTTTAGACCTGTCGGAAGCTTTTGATTCAGTTAACCATAAGGTGTTGGTGACAAGACTGTGGTCAATGGGAGGCATGGGCTGAGCGCCTTTTGAAGTCAGCTGGGGCGTACATTCCTGGAAGGAGGGTGTCAATAAGTAGTCACGAGGGTCTGTTCATGATCCACATAACATCTCCCAGGAGGTCTCTTCTCTCCTCCCTATTTACCGAACATGGACAGGAGACCTTGGGAACCATCAGTGGAGGCAACAACATCTTGATGATCCTCATCTCATTATCGTCTTTCGTACTGATCCAGTCCAACTGTCTTAACCTTTGGCTTAGCTCATAGTTATTTTGGTTTGGGCAGGAAATGGCTGGCTTCAAGTCAACCTGGATAGGCTGAGGTTGTGATCTTCAGTCAAAGGAAATGCTTTAAGGATGTCAGAGGTGGCTCTGTATCATAGCTATTCAGGGGTAGAGGCTCACTGACAGGTCTTTTAACAGGTGCTTGAGCACAGACCAGCAAAGTACCCTTTTTTCTTGGATTCAGAGAAATGTGTGCCTACAGCGGCTTCCAGAAGCAGCTTCATTACACTTACCTATCCCTCTGGTTAATGTAAGTTTCACCACAATAATATCCACTCTTTTATCTGCTTTGTTAGATTTTACAGGGGCATTTCATTACCCTAATATTCATTAGAAAGAATTTCTTTAGCCCTACAAGTTTTTGTACCAATCAACTCAAATCTTTTCCACCTTCTCAAGGTTTACCATGAACGGATTTTATTTGGTGCAATGTATGCTTCTGCTCTGTATATGCTCCATAAAGCTATCTGTAGCAAAGAAAATATCAATATTCCACTCAAGAACTCAACAGCCCAACCGACAGGGAAAATGTCTTTAGTACTGCCTCTTACTAGATTTCAACAAATGCTGATGCTATATGGAAACTCAGGGCTAATCTGTTATCACCCTTTCATTTTGTAGAACGGGAAAGCAAGACTTAAATTTTCTCAATGGACATAGTAATTCAGCAGAATCAGAAAATTTCTATGGAGCAAGTAATCTAATATTATCTTTCTAAACTTTATCAATCACCCCTGGTCCTTACAGTGGGTCAAAAAGTCTGGAGAACAGGAGGAAGACAAGGAGGGTAGAAAAGAGAAGCAATGGGTGAGAAAATCAGATGAGAAAAGTAAGGTCAATTAGTCAGTATCTTCCTGTCATCTCCTTGTCATCACTCTTTCTTTCCCAAACATTTTTTATGTTCTCTTTGGGCTCCTTGGATAAACCAGATATCAGCAAGTCTCACTGGAATTCTGTGGTTCCCCATATCCAAGGGACAAAAAGTGGCAGAGAGACAAGGATATCTAAGTGAGCCCATTTTTCTAGCTTTGGGACTGCATATGCCCCAATGATTAACATTCCAACTGAGGATTCTAAATTCTCATCCCATTCATTTGACATATATCCACTGAACATCTGCCATGTGCTAAGAACTCTGCTGCACATTCTAAAGGATATGAATATGAAGAAGACATAGTCTTGCCTCTAGAAACTTACAATTTAATAAGACGGGGAAGAAAAATATTCCCCTTGGCTACAGAATTCTAAGACTGTGACATTTCACACAAACAGTTATAACACAGGGAAGAAACAGATAGGTGCCCTGAGAGATTTGACCTGAATATTATGGGATTCCATAAAAGATGTATATCATCACCAGGTGGCAGGAGCCAGAAATCCTCATTGAAGAGGTAGAATCTTGAGCTGGAGCTTGAAGGACCCAAAAGATTTAAACAGTAAGAAGACACTGAAGAGTGGGCTTCCTGGAAAAGAAAGGAAATGGCACAAAGCCACAAGAACAAAATATCTGAGAAACAGCAAGTGGACTGGTTTGGCTAAAGCATAGGATAGATAGATGAAGAGAGATACACAGCTGGAAAATCTTGTTGCAAGCCAAACTGCAGAGTGTCTAAAAGAATGACCTAGAAAGCTTGGTCTAAATTCTCTTGGTGATGGACAGACACGGAAAATTTTTTTAGAGAGTTCGGCTTTAGGCAAATTAATTGGGCTACAGTGATCTGGTGTGGAAGACGCTAGAGGAAGGGCACAGCTTCTTACGATGACCTAAATGAGAGGAAAAGAGCACAGAGTGAGAATGGAAAAGAAGCAGATTCACGAGACATTAAGGATGCAGAAAGGGCAGGAATAAATTGGTGTGAAGGCCGAAGAGTATTTCCCAGGAAACTTGTGATGAAAACAAAATTCTGCCATATCAAATGGATACTTGAAAGCATGATATTTTGAACCTACCACTGAGATGATCTCATTGTTGCCCAATGTTTGTTGATTGAATTATTTTTGTATGTTAAGGATATTGGCGAGATTTTTTTTTAAATGGTATTCTTCCTTCTATGTCTTTTTTATAGTCTAGAAAGACCCGAATAAACAAACAGACATGAGATATCACATATCTCAGACTAGAGAAGAGCAAAGGAGTCTCATAATCTCTTTTCTATTGTATAAAAACAACAGAAACTATATAGTGGTAGGCCTATGCTGTTGAATATGAAGAAGACGGTCTCTTACAGACTGTCTAAATCAACAGTTCTGCTTTACCATTTCCTTCCTATGTGTTAGATTAGGCTCCTATCCCCATTTGTTTTTATATATATTTGTTTTTAAAAATGGACATTACAGAACAGGTAAGAACCCACTTATGGAGAGTCCCCCATTAAGAGTACAATCTGTCCATAACATTTCTCTACCACTTTTCCACGGGGCAGTCTCAATCACCTAGTCAGATGCTGAAAGATTTGGTGACAAATAATATTAGCCCTTTCGTCTTACTTAGCTGCTAAGGCAGACACATCATTGACCATCTTCTTCAGGCAGTTTTCCTTAAGAAACAGTAAGCAACCTGACACCCATCCGTCTCAGAGAGCCCTCTATCTGATTTGGATTTCGTTCTTTCATGCACTCATTCTTTGGCCTGACCAACCCCTCCACCCCCCTCCACACACACACACACCTTAGCAAACATGTAGTCAGCCCTTGATATACGCCCAGCATTGCGCCCAGTCATGCAGATCAAAAGATAAAAGGCAACAACCCTTTGCTTTGCACAAATATTAATGTAAAGAATTCATTTGCCCTGTGGGACACCTCACCATGAAGACAGGAACCATCTCTACCTACACCCAATGTCATCTGAGCATTAGTGTCGCATAGTGGTGAACCCTGTGGATTGCAGAGTCCTAAGATAGGAGGGCTGCCAGCGCGAGCTCAGCCAAATGCTACCTGTGAACGTGGTGAGCTACGGAAACCCTCCAAGCCTCAGTTTCCTCCTCTGTAAAAACAGATGTAATAATCCTAGTACCTAACCCATGGGTGGGTTCTGGTAAGAATTTAATGAGATAATTAATGCAAGGAGTTTAAGACAGCTCCTGCTGTGCACTAAAAAACAATGGCTACATGGTGACTAACATAACATAATAATTTTAAAAAATGGATAGAAACGATCATTAGTAGTATTAATATCTGACCTGTGATCAGTCTGCAAATGACCACCGGTGGCTGTGCTGCTGACTGCCTTTACAGCAGGGAAGAATACACTTAACAGACTTGCTAGCGCTTCACGGAAAAGTCTAGAAAGCAATGCCCATTTCAGCTTGCATGTCACAGGAGCAATTCTTCTTTAGCCAAATGTCATGTTTTCTGTTTTATTTCTCTCGTTTTCTTATACCAGAAAAATTTCATCTGCTCCCGATGTTCATTCCCTATTTAAAGACAGCATTCCGTTTGTGAAGCCAGCAGTTCTCTGCCAATGCTGTCACTACCCAGGTCTGTGGTGCTGAAGGCCCAATCTGTAGCAAGCAGTGACACAAAAGCACGGCTGTTCCATCCAGAGGGAGCTGTGGTATGCAGGCCGGGTTACAGGATCGAGCCCCCACTGAGGAAAAAGCAACAGAAAACAGAGAAGGCAAACAAAATAGAAATGTATTCCTCCTGCAAACACTCAGAGCAATTAAAAATAAAATGAAGGAAAGAATGAACAAAAATAGAAAATTGTAGCGGGTCTGGGGTGGAACGTTTTTTAAAGCAAAGATCATGCTTTCCTTTCCTTGTTCTCTGAGACTCTAGATCATCGCTTAGATGAATTTCTAACTGTTTTCATCATTTACAGGGAGAACAACAAAGAGCTGGACTCTGGTTGCTGGGCAGGCTACACCCCAGGAGGCCGGGATTCATCATTAATTAAGGTGAAGCTGCAAAGATTGGTGATCTGGGTGCTGGAGGCACCCCCATACGTGTACTTCTCTAAGCCACAGCACGTTGCACCTGGTAAAGTTTTCAAGGTGAATCTGACTTTGCTCAACGCTCCTCACCCCCAACTTCCTGCTAGGCATTTCTAGCCTAGTTACCCCCACATTCCAGGGAAGGCACGATCTCCTTCAAATACCACGCCCGCTTCTCAGACATTATCTGTGGAAACAAATTTAGTATTATGCATTACATCACCACCTTGCTGCAGATTACGGACCCAGACAACTATCTCCCACATGGGCCAAGGTGATCCGGGCAGCCTGGGGCACCAGTCTGTCCACATCAGAAGGGAACAGAGCTTCTCGCTGAGCAGATGCTCTTAAGCCCAGCAGATCTAGGAACTCTATTTTCTTTCTTATTTCTTTCTTTTTTTTTTTTTTTGCCTTTATACATGCAGATCATAATATCAGACCTAGAAGTTTTCCGTGCTGCACAATTTATGCTAGCTCATTACCTCCTGCTACACTCCAAGGCTTTGTAACGGAAATTGGCTCTGATTTCTGAGATGGGCATTACATCATAGTCTTCTTTTAGCACATTATGTCATCCCTGCTGAGACGCATTATCTAGGGTTGGCTCAGCAGTAGTGATTTTTTGTGGGCCGACTGCAGTGTTCCCAAAGAACTGCTGGGAACCACAGATTGAAATCTGAAACATTTATCTTCTAAAAAGCTGAAAAAGGGAAAGATGTTCACATCGGACCCCATTTATTTTCTTTAACCCTCTCCTCTCC
The DNA here is from genome assembly GCF_017311325.1 of Ursus maritimus. NCBI lineage: Eukaryota > Metazoa > Chordata > Mammalia > Carnivora > Ursidae > Ursus > Ursus maritimus. The sequence continues at coordinate 35,522,961 of NW_024426663.1, read as the reverse complement.
CAGCTACTTTTAGATCACAGTGCAGCAAATGCCAATGATCCATGTGTGGAGCCTGTGCACGGACAATCATCTCGAGATAACCATTGCTAAGGGTGCCTGAAATATCGGTCCCCATCAAAGCAGATACACCTGACACTTGTCGTGATTCTATCTTAAGGCATTTTTACAAATGCTTGGAAAAAAATCACCTTGCACGCTCACATTGATAACAGAGAGCACCCTGCCTAATTCTTGGGTTAAGAAAAGAATTTCTTCTCGTGATCTGTTTATAAATATATATGGATGAAAACTACATGCACATACATGCTTGTCCTCCTGACCATGTTGCGGCCACAAAAAGAAACTTCTAGAAGGTTTGTATTAGAAATAATTTTTATGCAGGCAACTGAGCTGATATTATCTCTTCTCACTTCAACCATGAAATTAGAAGCCCATTTTGTATCTCTCCATCCTAGGCAGGATTAGAAACCATTGCACAGAGGGAATAGACAGGTACTTTCAGGATAAAGCAAAGATATTCCCAAACCCCAGAGAATCCCAGCACCTCTCTTGTCACAAAAGCATAATTATGAAAAAAAAAAAAGGTCTCTAAATACTAAAAGGAAATGGGATACATTCAACCATGACTAAATTACAATTCCCTCCTTATACAGCCACTAATGAGATTCACTGGATGAGGAGTAAGTGCTGGGGGAAGGGTTACAAGAGAGGTTAAGATATTGCCTTCCCCTACCCCTGCTGCATTTTTTTCCACTGATTTTTTTTAATAGTGATTATTTTTATGCTCTCAGTTGCTTTTTGTGGCTCTCAAATGGTAGCCACGTTCAAACAACTTCATAATTAAAACAGAGGCAAGTAAAGCTATTATTTGGCCCAGCCCAAGAGCCTTATTTCTACTCCTACCCTCAGCAATTTTTCATGTTCTTTTTTAGTGCCTTCTCTCCACTGCCAATGGATCATAAAGCAAGATGGGCAGCCTTCGTCCTTTACTCAGCCCAGAGCAAGGCCATGTGAGCAGTCTGAACATTAGAAAAGGGATTGGGACACCTGGCCCCACACTCGTGGTGGAGAAACTTCCTGGGTGACAATCAACTAAAATCTCCATCTTCAGCACCTCTTCTTCTTTCATATTTTATGTCCATTGCTATTTGCCTCTTTTCTCCTAGAGGGGACGGTATGAGGATTGATGGTATGATCCCACAAAGGGCTCCAAGGCTTTCAGATGGATGGTGCTCTATAAAATAGTGTTATTTAACAGCTAAGGACATTTACAAGAATCCTCTTACCCTTCTCCTTCCTTTCCTTTGTCCCTTCATCTCCACCCCACCATCCCCCTAGCTCTAGGAATTTTATGATCTGAAGGCCAAAATGCTTTAAATCTTAATAACTACATGTGCCACTTGGAATACTGAAAGGAAACTATATATACTCTTTACCTGACTCATTCCAAGCTTTTACTGCAGCCAAAGTAACTGCTGCACCATTTAAAAATTCCACTGAAAAAGCAAGTAGCCTTCAACACATTAAGCTGATTTCATGTGTAAGTTGTAAAATATTAAATGACCAGAACTTCTATCCAATAATGTAATTACCTGGCTCAATCACCCTCCTTTCCCTTCGCAGGAGGCAAGAAGGTGGATTCCTAAGTCCTAAAGGATATATACCTGCCTCTAGATATTGGCTGACTAGCCACCAGCTCTGAAGACACACTGGGGAAGGGAGCTAAGCATTACTTCTCTCTATTCCTCCATTGCCCTGCATGTCCCAGACAGTTGTGACCAATCCTACAAAAAAAAGTGCTTTTAGGATGCCCAGAAGTCCTCAGTCCACTCCCCAACCAGGTCAACTACAGAACAGAGACATTGTGCTCTTGCTCTTGTAACAGGACAGCCACTGGCAATGAAAATCTATGAGAGGAGTTCTTCTACCCTCTTACAGGGAAGAGGAAACCTACCCCTGAATCTAAGTGGTTTCTAAGAGTTAAGTATATATTGGGGGACATCCGACTGCACAGTGAGAAATCAACCATTCCCTAATGGATGTCCCAAAATAAAGATGAAGGGCATGGGTGGTCAAGGCAGAATTGAGATCACGCACCGAACTCACTGGCTCCTGACATTACAGTTTACCCGTCTTGGAGTAAGGAGGGAATTCTGAGCCCAGCTTCAGCTGCCTTTGCCAGCTGCCTTGGCACCAGTCACTATACTTAGGAGGTTCACAGAAGGGGAACAAAGCAGTATGAGCCTTTCAGGCTCTCCTGCACAGAGGGCATGTGGAGAATTGGCATAGCCCCCCATGTCCCCACCTGCCCAGAATCACTATCAAGATCACCTAATACATGGAAAATTTGACATTTATTCTATCAATGAAAGTTCTCATCCTTCTGTCTACCAGCAATGCTAGGATACCAGCTGTCCTAAACAGTTGCTCTCTGGGTACCACCCCAGAGCTCCACTGCTGGTCCCCTGGGAGCTTGTGGCATTTTCTAGGCTGCAAACCTTTCCTACTTCTCAGAGTAGGCCCTCAACAATGCATCTTCAGATCCGTCTTCTCAGGAACAGCAACACAAAACTTCAGCAAAGGTAAGCATGTATGAATATACAAACTAAAAAACACCAAGGATTACAATTCAGACCCTTTAAGCTTACAGAGATATGCTTTATCCAGCTTTGCCAAAAAGAAAAAAGGAAAAAAAAAAACATACAATTTCCCTAACAATGCAAATCCAGACATTTCTGGTCAGGATCCTTCTTAACCTCCAGAAAGTTTGTATTCTCTTCATCTCTATTCCCAGTCCAGGCTAAGCACCCTGCCTTTCCCTTAAGGCTTTTCCTTCTCAGGTGGCAGGTTTCTACTCTGTATTTCCTTCATGATCTGAGAGGTGTCTCTTGCTTACTTCTTAACAAAAATACTAGCTTCTCATTAAACCTGAACAATAGAACCAGAAAGCTTCATTCATTCATTCAGCAAATACTTATTGCAGCAGCAAGTATTGTGCAAAGTGTTGTAGGGATGAGAACACAGACAAGCTATATTAATAAATATGTGACAGTGGCTGCCAGCTTTTCACCAAATTCCTCTGTTTATTCCTGGCTACACGGCCAGATACACTTTCCAACCTCCTCTACTTTTAAGTGAGGCCATGTGCCTGAGTCCCAGTCAATAAAAAAGTGGATGAGGCACCTGTGAGATCATGCATGCCCTTTCCTCTGTCTGGCTGGTGGCAAGATCGCCAAACCCCAGAAGTCATGTGTTGAACGGCAAAGCGTCAGACAGCCTGAGTCCCTGAATGCCCACTTAAAGGAAAGCTGCCCTCATGGCCTATTCATGTTCACGTCTGGTACAAGAGCAAGAAATAAACTTCTACTGTGTGCACCCATCACATGATCAGGTCTATTTATAACAGCAGCCAGGTTGCTCTAATCAATATATATGTTGAAATGATTTATTGAAATGGAAAGATATTCACCATGTATACTAGAGTAAGTTGGAAAACTGTTATAAGAGCGTGACGTCACTTTTTAAAAGAATATGTATATAAATGTACATAGACACACACAGAGAAAGTTCTAGAAGTATGTATGGCAAGGTATAGGTGTTTGAAAGGTGGTAGTATACGTATGGGTTATCTATATTGCCTTGTGTGAAATTAAAAAATAAAAGCTATGGTTAACATTAAAAAGGAAAGTATGTCTTGAGATGTAAATACAAAGGCACAGCATCTCAAGGTGGTTAAAGGTTTCCTGAGGGAAATTATGAAAGGTTTCTCATACTAAGCATCTATTAATGACCCCTCCAACACTGAAAATCTATAAATTAGCTACAGCCTGAGAAATAGAATAGTTCAATCATACAACACGCCTCGTTCCCAGCCTTTACATATTAAGGCCTTGTCAATGGAAATCAATTCACCTAAGAGGATGGAAGAGATAGATCTCTTACCTTTATAAAGTGCAGAGAAACTACTCTCAGTGGTTGTCTGGGGTGCAGGGTAAGAATGAGGAGAAAGGGGAGTATTGAAAGGGTTAGAGAAGGAAAAAAGCAGCATGCTGACATGGTACCATTTTGTACCTTTTGAATATTTTGCTATATGCATTTATTACTAACCCCCCAAAATTTTTTAAATCTTTATGAATTTTATGTTATATGCATTTATTGTCTATTTTTAAAAATTCTAAGTTGTATGACCTTTTGTAAATATTAAGTCAGAGATTCCCTATGAAATGCTTTGAGTCCCTTTGCTTAAGAGCAAAGACAGATGCTAAGCAGATAACCCAGGTCACAACTTCCCAGTAGAATCCCACAAAACCATAGATCCAACTGGTCACTACAGCAAAGTTTCCCCTTTTCATGTGGGAAGAGCCTAAATATGTTCTTGCCGTACACTGAAGTCAAGGGGTGGTCAGTGAAGGGTCACCTCTGCTTTTACACAGTCTTCAAAAGAGCCTGGAGAGGGGGGATAGGTACAACAAAAAAAGGGGGATTAAGAGTAGACTTACCTTTTGGTAAGCACTGAGGAATGATATATAGAATTGTTGAATCACTATGTTGTACACCTGAAGCTAATACAATACTGTACGTTAATTATACTTGAATTTTAAAAAATAAAAAATTTTAAGTGCCCAGAGAAAGATTTTAGGGTAAATAAGAATCAGAAGCTTTGCAAAACATGGTGTGTCAAAGTCCCAACCACTATTCTGTCATGAAGACTTGGAGGGTGACCCAAGATGGATGAAGAATGTTGCAGGCTGAGATCCCTGCAACCAGACTCTGAAATGGGGATTTGTCTATGGGTGGCTTACTGAGTGGGGCTCTTCGGACGCCAACAGGGAGGGAGGAAACGAAGTAAAATTCGGCAAAAGGTGGAGCTGAGATGTGATGTGGTCACAACAAAGGTGTTGGTGGATCCCTGTGAGGCTGGGATGCCCCTTCTGAGCTGTCCCAAGCTGAAGCTAAGCCTTTATGTGCCCTCAGGGTCTTACACAAGCAGCTCTCTTCAGCCACTTTTCTGGGGAGGACTCAGTTGTGAGATATCCACAGGCAACACACCAAACAGCTTGTTGGAGTTGGGGGGTCAGGGGAGCAAGTGCCTAGGATCAGGGGACACTCTACAGCAACCACTACAGAGCAGTAGAAGGATGTCAACTCTCCTCCTATCAATCTATGCACAGCTGTCAAGAGACAACATCAAAATCTCTCTGAAATTCCTCAGCTTCCTAAGCAAGCCCAGAGGCTCTAGAGGCCAAACCCCATGTGCCATCTCCCCCATGGAACCCAGGTTCCAGCCACATGTAGCTACTCACCAGCCCCAGAAATTACCATCTTCTTTTGTGGCTCTAAGCCCTCATGCACACTGTTCCTTCTGTTCTCTCTTATCTTCCTAGAAAACCCCTAACTATTCCCTAATCCTCAGAGTAGTTTCCCCTGGGTAACTTCCCTGGCACCCATATTCCCATCAACTCATACTCATTTCACTCCATGTTACCACCATGTTGTATACACCTACGTCACCACGCACACCAGCCTCTGATGATATACCAGTTCTGCATGTGTGTATTTCCATTAGACTAGAGGCTTCTTGAAAACTGAGCCAGATCTCCTTCCATCCTCATATCCCTGATACATAGGAAGTACTGGCTTAAATGTTTGTTGAATGAATAAATAATTCAATGGGGAAGAAATGGTGTTGGCAACACTAGCTCTGTAGAGGAAAAGCAGACAAACTCTGATAAACTGGTGGGACAGGAGACAGGAACTAGGGACATGGAAAAAGGCAAGGTGTTTGTGACTAGCCATATGCCAGAAACATTTGTCTTTTATGTCATCTTTATTTCTTGATATCGATAGTCCAACTTCCATATAACAGAATAGAGAATACATTGGGGGCTCTTATGTTAACAACAAAATTGCTTTTAGGGTACAACAACCAGAAACTCTCACTAGATGACTTTAAGGAAGAGTGTTGGGTTGCACAGATCCCTGGCTGAGGCTGTTCACTAAATGAGATGGTGGTTCTAAGGGAGAATTCCGCCCCTCTGCATTTTCTCCTGGAGAGTATCTGCCAAGGACAAGAGGAGCAGCCACACGTGAACAATATAAATTAATTTTTCTGCTTGGTGCTCATCAATGAAGATGTTCATGAGGGGATGGGCAATGGGACTGCATGAGCCAAGAGTCTTTAGACCAAAGACAAACAAGGGCCCAGGTAACAGGAGGAAAAAGGGGTCACTCTGGAGCCCCCTTACAAGAGGAAAGGGAAGGTAGGCTCTCATCCATACTTCTATACTCAAGAGTAGTAGGACTAGCTCAAACTACAATGACAAATGACCATATCTCAGTCATATCTTGAGCAAGTAATTTTTTTCCAGAAACTCCTCTCGTGCAAATGTAATACACTGAATAATGAGGCAAAATTACCTGAGGTCATTGTAAACAGGCATCAGACCAAGTTTGGCCTCAATCAAAATGAATTTTAGGTTCATCCTTCTTTATTTCAAATCTTAATGCCTCATTACAGAACCAGAAACCTGTCATTTTGGGGAGAAAGAAAAATATTCTATTTCCTCAGGAAATGCCAAGGGGCCACAAATTTTAATCTGCTCCAGCTGGAGTGGAGGCTGGGGGCTTATTTAAGCTCAGAAAGTATACCTTGTTGCATTTCCTCCCGCCGACAAACTAAAGATCCTCCTTGACCAAGGTTTAGGTCCTGTTCCCAGTATCCAAAGAAAGATTGCCCAGCCAAGCAACTGCTCCACCCACCTGAACGGCTGCTTAGGATTCCATTTGAATGTAGGAGTCAATCTCTAAATATAACCCTGAAAGCAGCCTCCACCATCATCCCTGCACTTGTAGCCTCTCTCCTTCCAAAACAGCAAAATGGCATGGGTGAGTCTTCTGGCTTTTTCCCTCGGAGCACAGCCTGGGTAATGAGACACAAGAGAGCAACCCTCTGCTGTTGCTTCTCCAGCCCTTCCCTGGAGGACAGGTGGACAACAGCAGTCCTCCACCAAGGAGTTGCCACAAGCCCCAACCTCCCAGGTCCCCACTGGGTCCCTCTCAAAGCAGCTGGTCCCTGAAGTGAGTCAGTTGTCCCAGGGCATTGATTAGCCTCAGGAAAATCCTCAGAAGTGTGCCTTCCCCCACCCTGACCCAGGACTCCGACCATAAAATTCAGAATCACAACATATCCTGTTCCTAATGGTGGTCATTCTTATCTCACCAGATGGTATTCCACTAACCAACCAGCCTATGGTTAGTCTCTCCCAATAATCCTGAGATCTTTGACAGCCTTGCTGTGTCTTCCCATCCATGGACCTTCAGCAGTGCCAGGCACATAGGAGATGCCCAATACATGCTGGAGGTTCATGGGAAAGATGGAGGAGGGAGGGAGGGAGGGATGGGAATTGCCTCAGCACTGTACTTGGTAGGCAGAAGGATAGATGATAGGAAGTACAGCTTGAAGAGCTTGACTATAGCTGTGCCCTGCTACTCGAAGCATGATCCTGGAACCCATACACAACTCTAGGAGCTCGAAGTCAGTGCCATGGCTCCTGCCCAAAACTAAATCCACTCCCCCCCCCCCGCCCCCCGCTCAATAGCTGGTGCATGAGGGAATTGTGTTAGGATCACCTTTGGAAAACAGTGACCCTCACTAACACAACCCAAGGCAGTCTTCCCATTTCTGTGCATGCTGCCCTCTTCTGTGAGGAGAGGGGCATGGAGGCGCAGCCTCTCTCAGTCTCCCAGCCTGGTCTGGAAAGCTGGGCAGGGGTCCTACTGTCTGTTCATCCCAGATGTGGCTGAGGAGAGCCTGGAGCCTGATACAGCCTGTTCATCCACACTGGACAGCAGTGTTTCCATTCTCCCCCTAGATAACGCCTAAAAGGCTATAAGCCTTTGAATGGAAGATAGTTGGTTTTATGGAAATGCTATTTCACTGGCTCTGCTTCATTTCCAGCCAGGCAGAGCCTTGTCATCAAGCAGAGACAGCTGAGCTCCTCAGGCACTGGGAGTCTGGGCAGTTCTCTCCTGACCAGGAAGGGAGAGGTACCAGCACCAGAATCACTAAGGGGCAGGGAATAAAATTAAGCAAAGGAAAAGTCAGGCTGGTGTAAGATTTTACTACCTCTTGACCAGAATTCTGCCTCTGTTAAGACCCAGCTTCGGAGAAGACAAGAGCCATCATTTCTCCTTCACCTGCCCTGGACCACCCTCGTCAGTGAGCCCTCCAGGGAAGCAGGCACCCTACTGGCCCTGCCCATCTAGTAGAGGGCACGTCCCTTCTGCTGTGGTCTTTCATCCTGGCTTCATGAAATGTACAATTAAGAACCAGTTAGAAACAAAAGAACCTGCCCTTCACAAAAGCTAAACCTGAGGCTTCCTGACCATACCAACTACCCATTTGGCTTTACTGACTAATTTCAAGTAAACCGAAGCTAGAAGTTTTGGTCCCCTTGTGTTCTAGTGTTTTAATTGACAATGACATATAGAATTTCTATCCTATTATAGAAATCTGTTTACACTTATTGTGATGATCATTTCATAATATATACAAGTATTGAATCATTATGTTGTACCCCCGAAACTAATATAATGTCATATGTCAACTATATCTCAATTAAAAAAAAATTCTGGTTACACTATAGATAGAAACTGTTTCCACAACAGAGGTAAAGGAGAACAGGGAGTTAACTTTTTTTTTGAGTAAACCCTATGTACCTGCCATAAGGTACTTCATTTTACTTCATTGCACTTGATCTTGCCAACAACCCCATGGGGTATTACTATCTTCCATTTATGAGGAAAGTGAAGTACAGAGAAGTTGCTAGGCATGCTTGCAGTAAACAAGTGGAGAATCCATATCCATTCTTCTCCAGCTATGGTTGTCAGCCCTGGCAGCACAGGAGAATCAACTGGGAAACTTGTAAAGATGATGGGGGACCAAGTCCCATCCCCAGAGAGTCTGACTTAACTGGTCAGGAGTGGGTCCCAGATTTTTTTGGTAAGAGGATCAGTGGGCTACATCGTATTGAAATGGAGGGCATATGGATCCTGAAAAAAGAGAAATGCCTTACAGTTTTCATCTTTAGCACAACGCTAGGAAGTCACCTGCCATGTGACTCCAGCTTAGCCATGTAAGTGATTCCAGTAAGTCTTAGCTAAGGGTGGAAAATCAGGCTGACAGCCGAACACTTTTGTAGCTCGTAAATGCTTTTAGCCTATCTACAAAGTTCTACCGAGTCTCCTAGGTAACTGGGATGATTTTCATTAAATTGGGAACTACTGAGCAAGGTGGCTGACAACACTTGCATTGAGATGTTCGTATCCTGTAACTGGTAACTAATTTATGGTGGGATTGGTGGTAAGTTAAGCTCTGTGATTCAGTGTGCTCTCCCAGTCACAGAAGTAGGAGGAAGGGAAGACAATGCTGAGCTTGGGAGACATGAATAAATTATTCCATGTTTATGAAGTGCTTTGTGCTCCTTGAGTAATTGCAGAGCGTCAGGGCCTGGTGGTATTAGTTTTCGCACAAGTCCCAAGATGAATTGCTCCTCTCACCCTCACTCCTCAGCCCGAGTAATGCTCTGTGCCCATTCAAGTTCATGACCCTGTGCTCCTCACAGATCACAAAGCCAGAGCTGGAGCTCTCTCTGTGGAGGAGCAAGAAGGCACGTATCCTACCAGCAACTTCACTCCTCATAGCAGACACCTTTGAGCTGGAATTCACTTGCTGCTAGTTCCTTGACATTTGTTCAGCACAGGCCAAGGAGCCAATCCACAAATGGTGCTGTAGTCAGTACAAGCTGTTCCCACTGGGCAGACTCCCTTTGTGAGACACATATAATATGCAAATAACTAGGCAACTGAGACCCCAGCTTGACAGGTGGGAAGAGTCTCCACTTTATAACTGCAACCTTTGCCCCTACCCCCAATAATTGATTTCAGCACAAAACCAGTAACTTTTTCATGCCACTTCCTAAGCAAAGAACATAATAATCAGTTTCTCACAACCAAGGGAACCTGACCTTATGGCAGGACGCTGTTTGGCTAGAGAAGCCATTGTTGGATGTGTTTGCCTTTAACAATATGTAATTTTGAGTTCAAATTCAGATGATGTATGTTTTTGTCCTTAGTTTCCATTACAGAGCCTAAGAATGTTACAGTGAGAGGGGGCAGCTTAGAGATCCAGTCCATGCCCCTCATTTTAAGAGAAAACTAAGCTACAAAGCCACAAAGTGACCAGCCTGAGGTCAGCCAGAATGCCCAGCACTCTGTCTTTGGCCCTCCTCTTCCCTTTATCACACATTTTTTCTCTTGAGAAGGCTCACCCAGTCTTACAAGTTTAAATGCCACTGCATGTTACTAACTCTCAGCCCAGATCTCTCCACCACACTGTTGCTTTTCTACCACAAATCTCCCCCATCCTATCTGCCTGTCCAACACTTTCTCCATCTCAATGTGTTATACCAGCACCCCAGAGTTACTCGGGTCTAATACCTGGCCATGATCCTTTAGTCTTCCATTTCTCATATACTTCATATCTAAGTCAGCATTCATCCTAAATGCAGGTACTAGATCAATCTCCAAAAATAAAGCACTAATTCAACTCTTTTCTCTTTTCCATAATGTCCACTACTATGGACCTAGTTGACACTACAGTCAACTCCTGCCTATTTTATTTTAATAGCTCTGAATTACCCTCCCTCCTTGTACTCATAGTAATCAGAATCATCTTTCTAATGCATAAACACATCATCTCATCCCCCTTTCCACTTAAAATGAAGCCTGAACTCCTCCCCATGCTTTCATGCTGTCCAACCCTCCCAACCCGTCCCCACCTCCTGCTCCCTCCACTCCTTTTTCACTCAGTCCAGTCAGACTGGCCATCTTTGTTCCCTGAACAGACTGTTCATATTCCTGGCTGTGTCTCTGCTCTGTAATTCCTTCTGCTCAGATTGCTCTCCCCGCAGTTCTGTACATGGCTACCACTTTCTCATCCCTCAGGCCTCAGCTCAGAAAACCACTCACTGGCTAGAGCACCCCCACAGTCACTCTCCCTGACATTCCCTTGTTCTTCACAGCACTTATCTGTGGCTGAAACTATTTCACTCTTTGGTCTGCGTGCTTACTGCCTATCACCCTTACAGAATGTAAACATCTAGAAAGCAGATTTTCTTGGTTACCACCATATCCCCCACTCCTGAAAAATCCCAGACTCAGAACAGGCACTCAATAAATATGCACAGACTGACAGATGCTAAGAAACAGCAAGAGAGCCATTAGTAGAATCTATGCTTTTCCCATTCAGTGGTGCTTCATTCCTGCCCTTTGGTTTATCAGAAACAGAAATCAACTCAGGCCAGTGCAAGTAAGGGAATTTTTGTGGAGACACATATGGAGTGACAAAGTACAATATCTCTGAAATCCAAAAACATCAGCCATGGTAGGACCTGAGCCTCACAGAGACCAAAGTTGAAGGAGGGCTCTGGATCCAATGTGGCCTGAAGAGCTCCCTTTAGTGGGTCCTCCTTTTGATCCGCCATTAACACCATTAAAACACACTCTGTATATCTGCTTCTCCCTCTCCTTTTCCAAATGGCATTTATATTTATTCCTTCATCAGATATTTATTGCGGGTCAACATGTGCTAAGCCATGCTAACTCTGCTTGCTTATCATTTCTGCTTCCCCTTTATTTCATCTGTATTTACATGGCTTTGGTTTTGCATGTTCCCATCGGTCTTTCTCATGATTTTTTGACTTCAGTTCCTTCTGTTAGCTGAACAATTCTTCCTGGGTTTTATTTGATATTCCCAAGACAAAATCTAACTGGACCAGTCCATCTTTCAGAGCTGGGTCAGACATTATAGATCACTAAACAGTTCACGAATTCGCAGCCTTTGGATCAAGAGCCTGACTCTGTTCCAACCAGCTGTGCACATATGTGTCACCCAGCAAGGGCTACGGGTGTGGCAGCTTCCGTGGAAAGAAGAGATGGCAGGGAAGATGTGATCATAGCTCTAGGATAAACTTGAATCTAGTGAGGGTGCATTTAGGCAGGAAGAAGAGACACATCTGGACATTTCAGTTAGGATATTACCACATGATGTTTGCCTAAGTTAATGGGCGGTTGGATGTCATCAAAGGTTTCAGAGCAGAAAAGTGATGTGATCAGAGCTTTGCTTTGGTAAAATTAATTTTTCAGAAGGGTGTGGGATAGATTGTAAAAGGAAAAAGCAGATGTGAGAAGAGAACTGAGAACCAGCTGCAATACACGGAAGCACTAAGTCATGAAAATGTGAATTCACACATGAGCCGTGCAGAGGGGCAGTAGTATAGCAGGGGAGACGCTAAGCGGCAGCCATTGGAATGTATGTGGCACCAGGTCTACAAGATTTGAAAGGCTGGTGCCCTCCTATGTGTCAAGCACTGTGTTAAAGATATCCCAGACTTTATCATATTTAAGCCTTGAAAAAACCTATAATGAGATAAATACAATTCTGTATACATTCCATAGATGAGGAAACTTCAGGCCAGAGAACAAAGTAACTCTCTCAAGATCACATAACCAGAAAGTGACCAAGGAAAGGAACCTTGTGGAAAGAAGAAAGAATCCTCAGGGCAATTGGAAGAGGCCAACAGCATACCCACAAAATGGCCTGAGACTAGAGAAGGGGGCTGGGCCAAGAAGAGAAGGTCACATGGGAGAAGGTGGCAGGAAAGCTTGCATTTCCAACTGGAATGAGGGATGGGATTGCCACATGGCTTGTAGGATGGAGCCAGGCTCTACTCTTGGCCTTGAAGCCTGACCCTGGCTTAATCGAATGCCTTCTCCCTCTCTTAGATACAACATCTTCTCCTATGAAATAGGATAATAATATCAGGACCTCTCAGATCTGGGTAGGGATTAGTGATAATGTATCCAAAGAAGACCATACGAAGCAGGGTCTCAATAAAAGGTATTGCCGTTGGGGTTAAAAATCCATTATTATACATTAGTCAAGGGCAACATGTAAACATCAGAAGAGATTAACTAGTCAGAATTCTGTCTCCATGTTTTGGAATAAGTATTGCTATGATGACGTGGACCACTAGGCACTGGCCTACTCATTTCTTAGAAGCTTGTGTATACAGCCGGCTTGTAAGACAGGTCCAACTTTCAACACCACATACTTTAATCATTCGAGTTAAACAGTCTGTACAGGCAGGGGGAAGTCAACTCTGTCTTCTGCACACAGCACACCCTAGAGCTACATGTCTAGAGTTGGAAGTGCTTGCCATCAAAGTAAAGCACGTTCTAGAGAGGAATACAGTTGGCAAATAGGAACTCTCATGAGTAGCAGGTGGCAAAAACTCCAATAAGTTAGTGAGAACATTTCGAAGCCCAGAATCCAGGCTTTAAATATTAATTTGCCTTCAGTAAGAAAGAGCTAGTTTTTACCCATTAGCTGAAAAGCACTTCAGGTCCTACTTGTTATTTTTAAGCAATAATGTTTTTTTAAAGAGCCCAGTTCTCCTCCCCACAAGGGAGAGGACTGGCTTGAGCAAACCCCAGTGATCTTTTCCTCTTCCGAGTGTAGTAGCAGAGAAGCAATGATTCCACTTGTGCCTTTCCCAGACCACCAAGCTGAAGCCCTCTTAGGAATGGGATCATCCCTGGTTCAAGATCGAACTCTCTCCACAATACAAGATAGAAAAGTGTCATTAGCCAAATCACTAAGCAGAAAAACAATCTATTGCTGACTCCTTTTTATACTGAAAACATGCAAAATATAAAAGCTACCTAGTTCCCAAGCTGCCAAAAACCCATGTTCTATTGCCATCTGATACCATCCTACTCTACATGCACAATGCCAGAAAGGAGGCAAAAAATTGGTGCCCCAATCCTGGATCTTTTCTGAGAACCCATCTGACTGAGAATGATTACCTTTTTTTTTTTTTTTTTTTTTTTTTTAAAGATTTTATTTATTTATGTGACAGAGAGACAGCCAGCGAGAGAGGGAACACAGCAGGGGGAGTGGGAGAGGAAGAAGCAGGCTCATAGCGGAGGAGCCTGATGTGGGACTCGATCCCGGAACGCCGGGATCACGCCCTGAGCCGAAGGCAGACGCTTTAACGACTGCGCTACCCAGGCGCCCCAAGAGAATGATTACCTTTTAAACTAGATGTTAGTTTCATTTTAATCAAGGCTTGCAAAGAGAATCAGGCAGAAAGTCTTCTTGGAAAAGGAGTCTGAAGGAAGAAGTTGGCAGAATTCCAACAAACATAGGCGTTAAAAAAAATCTAACAACATGAATCTGTTCACTAGCCAGAAAGAAAATATATTGTATATTTAAGGCAGAGCAGCAACATTGCATAACTTGGGGGTGGGGTGCCATTCACTTCATAGTCTATGTGAATGGTGCCCCCTGGAGTTGTGCAGTGCACACCTGGTGAAACCAAACTAAGACAAAGTTGATTCGTGGTATCTAAGTCAAAAAGTATCTATAATAAGCATAGCAGCTTTAGGCTATGGAAAAATTTAAGTTGTTGTGGATTACTCTGTATAAAATTCTTAATGCACACAGTAAAACCCAAACTTTCCACAGAATCATACTCCAAATTATAACCAGGTGGGGGGACCTTGGAGATCAAACAGACCATCCCCTCATTTTGCAGACAAGGAAACCGAAGGCTAGAGATACAATGTGTCTTGCCCAAGGTCAACAAACCTACGCTAAAAAGGTGAAACAGATTTCTCTGCTTCCCATAGATGGCCAAAATAGGCCACATTGCTGTGAATGATATTCAGCCCACCAAGACCCCAAATTGAGCCTTCTTCACCATTATCATCATTAAACATTTACTGAGCACCTTCTAAATGCTAAAGCTCTAGAACACAAGAAGAGTCTTTTCCAAGGTCACAGCCTATGAGGCAACAACAGGGCAGAGTTTCATATCAATCACATAGAACTTTGGTCCAGGAAATGAAGATTTTGCTAGAAACGTTTCCAAGCACAAAGGTAGCACACTCTTTGTCGAGCCACAAATGGTTATGGTCTATTGAACGAATCCTTTTCTAGGCAATTTTTTTTAAATGTGTTATGTCCCCGTTGGGGTTGACTGACTTCTTTGAAGTTGCTTTGGTTTTTTGGTTAAATATTTATTCATTAATATATTTAAAAGCCATATTATTTACACAATAGATTTGGAACCATTCCGGACTATTGAGTAATTATTACCTATTTAAAATCAGGCTATCCAGAGCAAGAAAACCAATGGCCATTTATAGGAAAGATGGAAAACTTACAGGTTACTAAGGTTGGCCTTTAATTTAAATTTTATTTTTAAAACAGTCATTCTGCTCTTTCTAATGGAAATTATATGTGTGTTTGAACGTGTGTGGTGAGTGTGAGGTGGGAAGAGAGAGAAGCCCTTTTACCAAAAACCAGTGTAACTTAACTGCTTTATAGACAAGATCCCTGCCAAATTTCTTATTGAAATCAAAGACACCTTTGAGTTAGTTACACAAGAGCAGGCAGAAAGCACCTGCAGTCACGTCTGTTTCTCATTTTGTACTCATGTAACTCAGATGCCTGTGGATTAAGTGAAATCTGCTCCTGAGCTGAAATCATGTACACCACGTGTCAGCTCAGTTTGAATTTGGAAACAGGAGCTCAGAAGGTGCCACTCAAACATGTGGCTCTGGTTTTCCCCGAATATAACATGAACAAGAAAGTCATGTTATGGGGGCCTGCATCCCCAGCTTTACTGCAAGTCACAGATAGAGCAGGACCATGTTTCCATTTAATGGTGTTCCACCCACCCCCACCCCATATCAGTTCCCATTTAAACTTTCCCAAGGAAAGGTCATGGCATGGAACGAGAAGTGCTATAAATGTACACGCTGACAGTTCACGACCTGTGCATGAATTTACAACCATGTCCTGACACAGAAAAAGGAAGCCAACCGGAATGAGTGATCCCACATCCCCAGGTAGACGGCCCCAGGTCAGTTCTCTGTGTAGATACTGTTTGTGGCCTACATAAATATATAAAGGATTCCAGTCGTCTAGAGAAATTACATTAAGGTAAAATTAGTACTCAGCTCTTACGTTAAGATCTCCAACCAAATTCTTTCCACTAACCCAAAGAGGTCTCTTTTAAATATTAGCACTAACAAGGAATTCTGGATCTTGTTTCTTGGGTCACATTTTAGAATATTAGCTCTGTGTCTGGCTCCCCATCTGTCCCATTGATTCAACAAATATTTAGTGAGTACCTACAATGTGTTCTCAAGCTTCAGTGAAGTCCATAAAACAGCAAGGACTTTGCTTTCATGGAGTTTCCTTTCTAACCAGGGAAGGAGAGGAATTGGCTTTGAACTAGCTTAATGAAGGCATGTTCCAGTTAAAGTCAAATCTCCATGTGGCACTCCAGATTTATACAGTATAAATTGGGATGTGATAATTTGCTTCAAAAAAAGATTCAATATTTTACTAAAAAAAAAAGTCACAGAAGGATTCCCTTTAAATCTAAAACTCCCATAGCACCCCCCACCAACTCATTTTATTTATTCTGAAATTTTGAGGACTTCATTGTTAGTGTGTTCCTTCACTGTTCTGGAGTACATACATCCCCCCTAATCACCACTTCCCCTGCATAAAAAAAGCGCCACTTATTATGTAAACAACTGCTCAGGAGAGGCCATGGGCAGGCCTAGAGAGAAAAACTCTCAGCGATTCCAGCACTGGTGGCTTCCCCCAGAGCATCTCTGAACCCTTTTTATCTAAGAACTAAGTCAAGGGCAAAGAAAGTCTGGAGTCAAGGGAAATTTTCTTTTCAGTTTCTCTAGATTTTTCTCATTGACATGAACGAGGGTAAAATGAACAAGCCCAACTAATAGAGTTTAAAAAATGAACCTGGAAAGGTAAAGATGTCATTTTTCTCTCCTGACACTTTCAACTACCTAGATACTAATTATCTGTCACCAGAATCTCTCCTTGTGAGCACCAGCAATTCGGCCCATTAGCAATTAGTGAGAACAGTTACTCTACTGAACTTCTGTGCGAGAAAATAGAGAGCTGCCACATACAAACAAACACACAGACATAGAAGACATGAGAAAGAAACTGAAAGAGCATTCCCAACATTACAACTGGCCTCCTGTTATTTTCCCCACATTGGGGTTTTACTGATCCGTGACCACATTTCTCCTCAGGATCATTATACTGCCAAGAAGCTTCCTGGTCCAGTTGCATAGCGGTTAGTTGGCATCAAAAAAAAAAAAAATTTTTTTTTTAAGCACCATCCCTACCCTACTCTTCTCAGAAAAGTTAATGCCATATCATGAATTTCAGCTCCACAGATTGGAAGGTTATCCTGTTTAAATAGGGGAAGCAAAAATGTCAAGCCAGCTTTGGCTGTTTCCACAAGCCTTTCATCTGCCCAAGAAGGATTCATACTGAAAGCCTTCATAGTAATTAGATAAGTTAAGCAAATACAGGTACAAAAGTGTATTCAGAAGCTAAATGAGCCATTCTTCAATTGAAGAGCTTTGCTTTAGAATAAAGAATTATGCTCAGTGTATTTGGTGTTGCTTAAATTAGCCCTGGAGAAGTATTCTTCTTAAGGAAGAGAGAAATATATGTACAAAAAATGAGACCAAGGTGGGAAGAAATTGAGTGTTTTTTCTGTGCCAGTGTTAAATCAATCCAAGCAGACTATAGCCAAAGCCAACTCTCCACACACACGTCACAACCCTAGCTCTTCACAGTCCCTCCTGGCTGTAAGTGTCTGGGTTTTCACTGTGCCTGAGGCAAGGTCCAACACCCACATCCAGATAGACTTTCTGATTCCTCCAGGAGAGCCTGTAATTGCTGCCATTTGACACATTGGAGAATTGCACTTGACTTTCAGAGAAGGGCTAGGTTTTCTTGCTGCCAAGTAGTATGCAATACCTTGGCAGAATGTGAGGCCCAGCATCAGTGTTTGGGTCAGGTAGAGAAATGCAATTCAGCTTTATCCGTAACAGGACACACCTCCTGAAGGGAAGCACTAAGCAAAGGTGTGCCTGGGGGTCCACGATTAACCTAAGTTTCTCATTACAAGTTACCTGTCCATGTCTATCTTTTACGCATGCCACCATTTTCCTCAATTGACGTAATTAAGTGAAAAGAACTGAAGAATATTTTCATGGAGAAAAATCTCCTCAGACGTATGCAGGTTAATGACAACTCCCAATATGAAAGTCAAGCCTTGAACTCTTGGTACTCTGACAGCAGACCACATGGAAACTGACCAAAATAAAAAAAAAAAAATCTTTGAAAAACCACTCACAAAAGTCATAGATGACTTAAAGTCCATACAACAAAATGCAATCTATTCTTAGGAGTTAGTCACACAACAAGAAGTTAAACCAATGGATTTTAGAATGACACCATGGCTATTTAGAGCTGCCTACCAAATGCTGGGTATAATACCCAGCAGTATAATGCAAAATGCTGTATTCCAAGTAACCACTTGGGTCTTAAGGTAAGGTAATATCTCAAAATAGATAAAAAGAGAAAAGACAGACATTTGACTTCAACTTGATATTGTAATTCCTAATAAGATCTGTGAAATGAATGGTGGGGAGGAGTACAGAAAGACCACCCCATTCATGTAAGAATCATTAGGAACACATAACAAGAGCAAGTACAAAAGATCAGAAGATTGAGGTTTAGAACAGAACATACAGATGTGTGCTTCAGAAATGTGGCTTATTCATAGTTTCTTCTGCGTGGACTAGTAGAAGTAGACAATTACATAACTTCCAGAGACTTACTGAAAGTCATTTTTAAGACCTTGGGATTACTGCCCCTATTCATTGTTTCAGGTTCAGTCTTGTTTTAGTGTTGTTTTTCATTGCCTAGAACAAGATGTCAGCATCAATTAACTTGCTCTGAAATCTAAAGGTTATTGAAGAATTAGAGGTGGGTTGGTCCTATAATACAGATGTAATAGGGTTTTGTTTTTGTTTGTTTGTTTGTTTGTTTGCTTTTACTTTATGAACTGTCCCAAAGTAGTGTAACTTAAAGTATAGCACAAATCCTCTAGAACACTGTTCCAAACATGACTAGATTGTTCAGGATAGAGATTCAGACTTACATATACTTAAGAGTGAAGTTCTATCATCTAATTGATTCTCATTACCAGAAAATTTTGAAAGTCTAACAATTCTACAGTCCATATTTATACCGATCTAAATCTCAGGTATTTCCTAGCTCTAAAATTCCACAATTTCATAATTCTGATCATCATTTTTTCTCTCTATCGTTTTAAGATGGACTTATCTTGGGGGTGCTTCATTTACCACTCCCATCCCTAATTCCTTCTCTTTAATACTTTGTACCTCCATTAGAAATAAGGATCAACACATTATTTATGGCAACTCCGTTTTCACAGTGGACATAATTTTTCAAGGATTGTGAAGCAGCTGCCATCAGTACAGATCACAACCTCAGTAAGGAACTACTACTTCAAAAGCAGGTCAATCAGAAGGGGGCTCCTGGCCAAACCTAAAGGCAGAGCTAAGGAAACAACCCTCTGCCCTCTCTACAAGTGTCCCGACGTTATTTAAAGATTATGAATGCCTACTTCACAATTTCTTTGGGGTTAATGTCAATAATTTTAGACCTACTTCACACACTTGCTATAGTGTTGCTTAAGGATGTTGGCAGATTATAAAGATAGCAGTAATTCTTGCTTGATAATTTTGCTCCTTTTGTCCTAGAATGCTGAGTATGATGGGATTTTTTTCATGAATAATTTCGAAAAATTCACCCCTGCTGACATTCCACACACAGAGCTAAAAGACTCAGTCTTAGATTCAGCTTAGCCAAATCACATTCAGACTTGCTACTCTAGGTAGACCAAACAACAGACAGGCAGACTGACCATTATTCATAAACATCTTTCTTTGTCATATTTCATTAACACCAGGAGAGTTTTCATTTCTTCCTCTCAATCTTGCAAACATTTGGAGAATTTAATTTATGCATAGAATTACACTGAGTAATCCAAGTCTCAAGGATAATATGTGTTAGCTTATGTTTGTTAGTATCTATGAAGGATATGACCACTCTCAGACTGACAGCAGCCTGAGAAGCACAATGCTTAGGTTGGTGGTGCCTGGCGTGGGGTTTCCAGTCCTGGATCCTGGGTAAGACTCCCCCCCGTGAGTTACACAACCTTGTTAAAGAAGATCCCACACATCATTACTTTTTACATCAGTTCACTCATTTGGTCAATAACAATGAAAATATCAACTGTTGTTTCTTTTACAACTACGGTGATTTATTTATATAACAATCATTACCCTGTACCAGGTCCTGAGCTAGGCACTGGGATAAGATGACTAAAGTTCAGTTCTTGCTTTCAAAAAGCTAGCAACTCCTTGTACCTAAGTACCTATAAGGTAGTGAGTGGGAATAAGGGAAAGGAGAGGGGAGGTGACAGTGCCTAGTGTAGACTGAAAATGTAATTAAGCAGCCTTGAGATTTCCACAGCAACATAATGCAAATGCAAACCACCAGATTCTGTCAATGTCCAATCATACCCTTATTTAGACAGAAGGAAGAACATCTAGTTGAATATGGGGGAAATGTAATATTGCTCATTGATTTATAAATATGAAAATGACAGTCACAGCAGTGAAAAGTATAAACTCTTTTATACAAATTATAAAGCAAATATTTTCCCCAAAAATATCCAGTTTAGTGGGGTGAAATCCAAAGAGAAAAAGAGCTTTCATACACAGAATTGTCTAATTTCCTGCCCACCACTCCTCTCAAAGTTCTTTTAAGCTTAAGTATCCTCATCCTCCAATTTCATCAATGTCGAAGATGTCACTAAGACAGCTCAACACTAATAATGCCCCTGAAACCACACAGTTCAACTTGGTAGGCACTGATGGCATGAATACTATGTCCCAATATCCTTACCTAAGTTTAATAGTTTCCATTTCAAGTGGCATTCTGAATTAGAAGTATTTTATTAGTTTATATAAAGTTTTAGGGGTTTTTCCCCCTTGCTGGGAAAGTGCCAGAGAAAAAATTTTTTAGAGTCTTCCATCTTTACACTAAATAAAAAAGACCATTAAATAAAGGAGCAATATTACTTGTCATAACATGCCTATCAATATTTAATTATAAAACTAAAAAACCTAAGGGAAATGAATTAAATAAACTCTCAAACGAAAATAATATATTGCCAAAGAATACTAGTTAGGATTTTTCCATCCTACTAGATACAAGTTAAACATATCCTGGGGCACCTGGGTAGCGCAGTCGTTAAGCGTCTGCCTTTGGCTCAGGGCGTGATCTCGGCGTTCCGGGATCGAGTCCCACATCGGGCTCCTCTGCTGGGAGCCTGCTTCTTCCTCTCCCACTCCCCTGCTGTGCTCCCTCTCTCACTGGCTGTCTCTCTGTCACATAAATAAATAAAATCTTAAAAAAAAAAAAAAATATCCTGACTAAATATCTACTATGTGTAGGGCACATAATTACTGGAGAAAGAAGTCATTTCTACCCTTAAAGAATAACACTGTAATAACCAGTTTAGCCAATGGAACTTTGAATAAATGAGTCCGAATATCACCATAAGAATAAAACACCAAAAAAAATTGATTTAGATTTTGTCCAAAGGATCAGAGACTCGTATCATATACTAGGAACTACATTTCCTACATAACCTTTGCTATATATGGAAAGATGCATTCACACTGGAACTTCTACCTCAATTACACTGATCACCATCTTTTGAAAGGTCTTGGAGAGACTATGATTAAACTTTCAGTGGCACCTGCATGGCTCAATTGGTTGAGTGTCTGCCTTCGGCTCAGGTCATGATCTCAGGGTGCCACCTCTCCCTCTGACCTTCCCACCCCCCCACCAGCTCATGCTCTCTCTCTCTCTCAAATAAATAAATAAAATCTTTAAAAAGAATTTTAAAAACTTTCATTTTCATATTCATATTTTCACCTATAACAATAGAACAAGTCACAAAGAAAAACAATAGCAGAATAAGTGATATACTCCACATATAGAAAATGCAACCAATTCTCAAGAGAAAAGACAAGCCCAAGAAACCAACCATGAGATGGCCCAGATGTGTTAAGGGGTCTACTTTAACTATGCTCATTGACAGAAAGAAAAGTGTGTGTTTAACAGATGAAAAGATAGGCGGGTCAACAGATAACCAGAAACTATTAAAAATAATATCCAGATAAAAATTCTAAAACTGAAAAACAAAATATCTGGGGAAATTTCACTGGGTAACCAAAAAAAAATTTTTTCCACTGGGTAAAAAAAAAGTTACCCAATTTTACTGGGAAAAAAAATCTACCTTGATAACAGGATAGAAGTGACAGAGAGGAAAGAATCAGTGAACTTAGAAATACACCAACAGAAATTCTCTAACGTAAAAGCAAAGAAAGAAGACTGGAAAAAAATAAGAATGAAGACTTACGGGAAAATATCAAAGTAACAGTTACCGCAATTGGAGTTCTAGAGGACCGGAAAGAGAGAATGAACAGAAAATATATATGAAAAAATTAAGGGCCAAAAATTCCACAAATTCAGTGAAAGACATAAATTTACAAGTTCAAGAAGCTTGATGAACCCCAAGCAGAATGAATACAAATATAAAACCATTACTGAACACATTATAGTTAAACTGCTAAAAACACAAAGATAAAGAAAAATATCTAGAAAAAGCATTACATATAGGGAAAGAAAGACTCAAATGATAGTTAGCTTCTCATTACAAACAAACCAGAAAACAGAAGAACAACATAAAGTTCAAAAAAAATTGTAAACCCAGAATTTTAGATTCAGTGAAAATATCCTTCAAAAATGAAAGTAAAATGGAGACATTTTCAGACCAGAAGAATAGAGAATTTACCACAGTAGCCCTATATGATAAGAAATGTTATATACAGAGTTGTATAATTTCCTGCCCACTACTTCTCTCAAAGTTCTTTTAAGCTTAAATAACCTCATCCTCCAATTTCACCAACGTCCAGGATGTCACTAAGATAGCTCAACACTAATAATGCTTCCAAAACCACAAAATTCTTCAGAAGGAAGTTCTTCAGACTGATGGAAACATGGATCTTCAGAAGCGAAAGAACATTAGAAATGGCTTGAAATTTTTCATGATGAAATGATGGACAAAAAAATAATTTAAAAGTATGTCACTGAAACCTTATAAATCTCAATATCCTACACTAAAAGAAAGAATAATAATGCTATGAGGAATATGTGTGAATGCACTTTGTGAGAAAGGTAATTATTATTAAAAAGATACAGTGTGCTTATAAACACACCCAGAATCAGGAGAAGGTCACAAGATTTCAGTGCTGAGCTTGACATTTATGCAACAAGCAGTTATTAGATGTCCATTATTTGCAATAGAACATGCTACATGCTTCAGATTTTCTACTTGGCAATCAACCAATCAATCAATCAATAAATGGTTTTAATTTCCAAACTAATCTGATAAAAATTATTGGCAAGTCACAATGTTAGGGGATTTAGGAACAAAATGTAAAATAGCCAAAAATTGTTAAATAATCAATCTACATCTTTATTCTAAAAGTCATCTCCTGCAAGCCCAGTTATAGAGAGTGAATTCATGTTTGTATGTTACTTGCCTTAGGTCTTTTACTCAATTTGTCCTTACAAAATATGAAAACAATGTTAAGTCACCAGATTACATTTTTGCCAGCCCGGTTTCCCTTTAAGCTACTCAAAGTATATATGTCTCAGTGTAGCCTGCATGACACAGAGAGTAAGGATAAGAAAAGCAGTGTTTTATTTATTTTTTTTAAAGATTTTATTTATTTATTTGACAGAGATAGAGACAGCCAGTGAGAGAGGGAACACAAGCAGGGGGAGTGGGAGAGGAAGAAGCAGGCTCATAGCAGAGGAGCCTGATGTGGGGCTCAATCCCACAACGCCGGGATCACGCCCTGAGCCGAAGGCAGACGCTCAACCGCTGTGCCACCCGGGCGCCCCAGAAAAGCAGTGTTTTATTTCTGACACCTGGAATTTTGCATTGACTGCAGACACATGGAAAGACAAAGGGCTACCCAGCTACTTATCTTTGTGACATTACAAACAAATAAAATAGAAGATGTATTTGTATATATAGTATATTTTCTTCTAAAAAGATGCTAAGCATAAAGCTCTGATTATTTTTCAAAATATTGGTTCTGGAAGAGATTCAAACTTTACATTCCTTAAGGAATTCTAAAAATCCCTAACTTTTCCCATTTTCTTTTCCCTTCCCATTGTGGGCCATAAGGTTTTTCTACTCTTGCTCAACTCCATACCCTGAAAGATTAGGTTCAGGAATTCAAATACTCCATTCAGAGATTTCTCTATCACACATCATTGAAATGTCAGTTAAAGAAAAATCACGAAAGAATATCATATATCAGAGTTTTACCCTAAAAATTTTTTTTGCTTCTTTATATTTGTTTTCCATTCCTATCTCTGTACCTTCTTCCAAGTCACTTTCTGAGATGGAAAAATCTTTCTACCTCACATCTGCAGAGACAACTTCCTGTCCTAGTTGAAAGAGGAATTAGGGACCAATGTAGTGTATATGGTGATCTGGTTAACCAGCCATTATCTCTCTACTAGACTTTCTGCTTTGTAGAATCAGATGCTATTTTCCTTTGTAGTTGGTAGTTCATGTGTTATAAGAAGAAGAAAAAGAAGTCAATATAACACAGGTGCCCCTGTCAAGACTAGATTGTCGGTCTGGCTAGTTCATTTCCTTGGCAAGCAGAAAAAGGATATTTATGGGCCATGTGGTCTTTGAGTGCACTGATGTTGCAAAGTAGTGACTAGAATCCATTTAAGACAGGCCAAACTATCTGTCTTAGGACTTTATTTTGGCTATAAGTCCAGTGAAAATCTGACCTACCCAAATCTTTTATACCTTTTATGTAAATGAATTGCAGGCGGTACTATTCCATCAAGGCAGTCCACTTTCCCAAGAAACTCCTTTTGAATTTCTTCACTTTAGAAAATTAAACCTTTTAATAATATAGTTCCTCTTTACATCGTAAAGAGCCAGAAAAGCTGACTGACTGATCATCATCCAAGAGAAACAGGCACAGGCAGTCCACCCTGCTTGTTGGTACACTCAACTAGAAGTATATTAGTAGCAGTGATTGCCCAACGATTGGGATTGAAAGGATGGATTGCAGTGGGAAGCCTGCTTAACAAACATTGCAATTAACACGACCTACATGTTTGAGAGTGAACTAGGTAATAAACAAAAGATTAAATTAATATGCATGTTCAGTCCCCAAAGGTAGCCAGATGGCGGGCTACAACATCAGATGTTTCCGCTCTGCCTTTACAGAGAGAATCAGTCCTTTGTGCAGTGACTGATGCAGCTGACATTTTTTTGTGAGCATGGGCATCTATGGGGGATGACAAGAACCATGAACAGCCTAGCTGGATGCCCTGAGGACTCTGAACTCAAAGCCATGCCAGATGTCCTCAGGGGCCAGGAGGTACAAGGAACGGCAGTCATAAAATGAATGAAGAGTGAATTTCACCAGCACAATGCTGACCACATTGCTGTAGACTCACATGGTCCAGGGAAGAAAGGATGAAGTGAAAGGCTAAAAAGGTCTGTTTTCTCTGTGTCTCAGGAGCTCCCAGTGTCCAGGGTTTCCCGTTCTGTGTGGTCAGGCTATGACTAGAGCCACGTAGGTAAAGCCCTTTTGTTCCCACTTTGCCGAAAACAAAGGGGCCCTTATTTGTTTCTAAAGTAAGCAGCCATATCCGCAGCTTTTGTCATATTCCAAAACCAAAAGACAGCCATCCACACTGAGCCTCAGGCACAGAGGAACATCTCATTGCCGAAGACTGAGCCCTTTGGACTCACCTTCCACCATAAAAGCCTTTCCAATGCCCGGCTCACTTTTTCCTTCTGCTTATTTTGTCCGTCCATCTCTCCATCTAACTGCTCCATTTGTGTTTTACTAAGATTTTTCCAACTAACAAATAGCTAAGCAGCCCCAATCAAAAAGGTCAAGGACTAACCCCTCATTCCAGGACAACAAGCAGCGTCTCTCCTGTTCTCCACCTCCTCCCCCAGGTTTGGAAGACAAAGAACGCACTGTGCCATTGACCGTGTAGGTTACTCAGACGTCTGTTCTACTCCTTGCACTTGATGCCCTTCTGCAAACTTGGAATAACGCTCTCCTCCTTCCACAAATACGGTCAAGAGGTGTTCTTAGGCAACAGAGGGCAAAACATATCACTGGCCTAAAAAACTGCAACATTGTGGGTGTTCTTCGTTTACTCAGTAAGCATGGTCCTTGAATAAGCTGCTGAATAAATCTTGATCTTGTAAATCAAATACTATCTTAAAGCCCTAGAAGAACTCATGACTTAGAACAAGACTGTGGTATATTACTTTGCTGAACCCCGTTTTCTATAGGAGTTCTTAACTGGGGACCATGATTCCCCAGGCAGATATGGATAGAATTTACAGAGTGCATGAACTTGAATAGGGGAAACATTCATCTTTATTTTCAATAATCACTCAAACTTTGTACTTTCTTCAACTATGACTGCAGACACCAAACCACCAGTATTTATTAGCAGCACCAGTAATTTTGTCAACAATTGAGATCTCAGATAATCTCATATCACCTCACAGTTGTTGCAGATATCCCAAAATATCACTTAAGCTCACCAACTTGGAATTACAGTCATTATTAGATGACTGCTAGAGCTTGTTATTAATTATACTGCTAATAAAATGTATATATTACTAGACCACAAATGTATTTTCTTTATTGATGACTTTAGTACAATTGCTTTCCTTTGCAATCTTATTATTTTAATTTATACATATAAAATATTATACTAAGGAGGCCATAGGCTTCACCAGACTGTCACACAGATCCATGGTACAAAAATGGTAAAGAATTCCTGCTACAAACTAAATGGACCGGTCTTTCTTCCCTCTAACACATTCCACACTTTAGACCAAAAGATCTTCTTTCCTCCCTTCATTACCACAAATCAAAACCTTGCCTCCCCGTCATGTGTAGACCATAGGCTACCTCCTTCAAGAAGAATCTCCTGATCCCCTTCCTCTGGTCAGGATGGTATTTTAAATCTCTCTTTTCACATTATCACATTGTACCTTTAACTAGTTATGGATAGTCTTTGTTCCATTTGACTAGTATAAAATCACCTCAAAGGCAAGTACCATGTGTTCTTCATCACTGAGTGACCAACAGCATCGAGTGGCCTCCTGACAGCTCTGCCCATTCTTGGCTGTCCCACCTCTACATTGTCCTCATTTCTCTACATTTCTAAACCACAGAACTGCTGTCCATGTCAGTCCTCTTTTATTCTGCAGAATAAAACCAATTCCTCTGCATGGCATTCAAGGCCCTTCCAGAACCCACTACCTCCTTCAGTTTCAGTCTTTATCTCTTCAATCTGAGCCCTGCGTCTTGTCAATTCCCAAACTCCCACACAGTTTCACATCTCCATACTTTCATTTCCGGCAATCCCTCTTCCTGGAATGTTCTATGTCCTTTTGGATGGAGAGGAGAAAATGACACCCTCAACATTCCCAAAATAGCACTCATGTTCAAGGGGGCCCTACCCAGATTCACACAGACTGTGTGTGAAGCAAGAGAAACAGACTGGTGGCAACAATGGCATTCCATTACCTGAGTTTTATCACTGAAAAATTTCATTCAAAATCCCATTCCAAAATGCTATATTTGTGTTTTATCACTTTGTGACAGTGTTCTGAATGTTTCAGAGCCAGGATGAAACTATGCCTTCCCCCTTACCTGTCACCACCTGAATTTCAACTCCATTGCCAAACCCTCTCCCCATATTGCTCTGGGCCTCCTGCCCAATGACCTAGCCCTCAAAGTTGACCTACCTCCCGATTCTTTTCACCAATCCCTATGCAATTTCCTTGGCAAACAAATATCCTCATCACCATGGAATCACATTATGGAATGTTAACCTCAAGTCCCTATAGCCATCTGCAGGAGATACTATAAAAACAAATAGTGATGTAAGCTTTTTCCCAAGCCATCACTGATCCTTCCAGCCTTCAATGAAACCCCCCTGCCTTGGAAACTCATGGCGGTTAGCTTTGCCACCTCTACCTTTCCTTGACATCATGTCCCATTCACCTCCAGGGGCTCTCCAATGATATCCAGTAAGGATGAATGCACCTCAACCTGTGCCATCTTCTAGGACTTTGGGTCACCCAACCCCTGATCTCACAGTTCCTAAACCTTCTGGACTCCATCACTCCCTCTTGCTCTACACATCAATAACCATTCCCATGGTTTACATAGGACCTTATCTCCATGTCCTAAATGATTAAACCTGATGGCCCATTCTCTAAACACTGCCATCTATCCCAGTACTAATAGTCCACCTAAACATTCTCCTCTAGCTCATAAAATCCTCCTTTCTCTTTATATTTCCAGCTTCTCTGAATCTGGAAAACAAACAAAAAATAAAACACTTATTTAAGATTCATCCTTCCCTACAGAACATAGTTTCGGCTCTATCCAATCCTCTGAATCCCATATAACCCACAAGATACTTAAAAGATATAGTGCCTTATTCATTTGGCATACCCCCAGAACCTAATACAATTCCTGGTATGCACTGGATACTTAATAAACGCACAATTCCATCTAGTCCCATAGGGTTTTTTTTTCTAGTGGGTCTATCCTCACAAATCTATATACTCAATTCTTATCCGAGCTTGGATTCATAGTTCCAAATGCCCGTTAGACATTTCTATATGGTTATCTGACCTCAACGTCAGTATGTCCAAAACAGAATCTAACACCACCATTCTCATTCCAGCTAAATATGTTGTTCATCCTAGCCTAATAAATAGCCATCACCACATGCAATGCTGGTCCTTACAAACTGAAAGCACTAATTCTGGCCATTCCTCTTTTTACTATATCAACTGGATAAGTCGTGTGTATTCTCCCTTCCCCTCTGAGACACCATTGATACTGCCCTTAGTTCAGGCCATCCTCATCTTTTGCCTGGACTATTACAGTAGTCTCCTATCTTTTCTTTCCTCTAGTTTCTTACATAAATAACTACAACAGTTCCCATAGCCTTCTGGATAAATTGCAAACTCTTTATTATATCAAATGATATCAAATATCAAACCCATCCATTGTCTCTAACCTCTACCCAGTCTTAGTCTATAACTCTTAGTGCCTGACCAAAGTAGCTGCTTAATACACTGATGAACAAATATTATTGATCACTCTCTCCATACAGAAAGTATACACTATAGTGTAGACCCATCCCAAACTATGTGCAGTTCCTCAAACATACCACGTCAGAAAGGGATGCTATTCTCTTCTGCCCGGAATGGTTTTCAGTTATCCTCCTATCTGCCTGAAAACTCCTACTTAGTCTTCTGGACCCAAAGCAAAAACCCAACTCTGATTGCAAATCAAAGACTTCTGTGAAGCCTTGACAGATTACCTCCCGGGAAGTGCTATGTGTCCCCGGTACATGCTATAGAATATCCATTTTGGGGTCTAACTTATTTCATGGCAGTTTTTGTTTACAAATCTCATTCCTTTATTATATTGCACATTCCCTGCTGGCAGGGACAAGAGCAGATCTCTCTAGGTATCTCAGTGCCTAGGAATGTGCCTACTGCAATGCAAGTGCTGGAAATACTGATTAAACAGATCCTTCAAAGCCTAAGGCAGATGTCAGCCCTCCTATGAAGCTTCTTCATCAGAAGGTGTTGCTCCTCCCTCTACCATAACACTTACCACACTCTGAAGACTCACTCACCACATTTGCAGGGCCCAGGGTAAGAGAAACAGACTATTAAGTAAAGCAGGCTTATCCTATTTTACCTACTTTGACAAATTACCTTCATGGTGAGCTGGAAGACCAGGTTGAAATTTTAAATTCTCGAACTCCTCCAAGTTCCAGTTCAGAACCGGCCACTGGCCTATGGCTCACTCCCCTTCTTTTCTTATATTATGATGCACCTTATACACATGCTTACAAGCACCCCAACCTGCACTTCCAAGCTCTGCCCACATCACTTACAAAGAGCTGCCCTTTGACACCGCCCCTCCTTCTCTTGCCCAGGGATGCTCACACCAGCAGCATAGGTGGACCCAGCGTAGCGACCTTCACAGGTCCTGGAAGCTGACTTGAGCCATCTGAGCAGGGAAGTCCAGGGCCCCAGTACGCACAGTGTCTAGAGCAAGGTGGTGTAGATGCTGGGTGGGCTCCTCCCCATAACCCCACTGGCTCCTCCCTCCACAGAGGTGGCTAATGTGGGGCCTTTGAAAGGCACTGCCCAGGGCAGGAGACCTCATGCCTGGGTCTAAGGGACTGAGGTAGAGTCATAGTAGAGTCACTGCACCCATGCCTGTCCTCTCATGGATTGTAAACCCACTGAGGCTTAGAAGTTTTCAATGCAACTTCCTGGAAAAGGAGAGAGAGGGCGCTCTTATCAAGCTTCCAACCCCACAAAGGATTAACTTCACCCCTAAGAGGTTGCATACAAGAGATGCTGAATTGACAGTTGTTTCCTAAATGAATTAACAAAGACTCCTTTTATACTTAGAACAATTAACAATTCTAGCATTGGGGGTATTTATTGCTAATTCTTCCATTGTTTCTCAACCTTATAGTCCCTCGAGCCTGATCACCCCTAAAAGATTTTAAGTTCTTAACAGGTTTTCTATCTCCCATAAAAATCCCAGTGTCCTAAACATAATCTACACTCAATAAATATTTGCTGGACTTTTTTACAAGTCATCCTCATTAGCATATTGAGGCTTTTATTTTTTCCAGTCATCTCAGTAGTGGCATTGTGAGTTGTTACCCAAATGGTAACAGTGACTATCATAACAAAAAGCTTCTGAGAGTAGTTTTAACCTGTTGCTAGTAGTAGTTTATTTTTAATCTTTAAAAACCATTGTAGCTATAACTATTTTACTAGTCAAACACAATAGCTGTTGTTAATTGTGTTTGGGCAGCTCAAAACTAACAATTGAACCTGTGCTGATGAACCAGTCGGAGGAAAGAGTAAGTGAAAAGAATGACGAGTTTAAAAGACAGTAACTGAGAAACCGAATTTGTTTGAAGTTGTTGGGGAAAAAATCTGGCTGAAGGAAGAAATAATGATAAACCCCAGAGCCAGGACTTTTAAAACTCCAGGTGAGATTTGGCAACCTCATCAAAATTGAAGCAGCCTTTGATTTTAAAAAGAGACTACTGAGGAGATCATTATAAGAAAGTAGAGAGATCTATGCAAGCTTCTTGAACATGACACCAAAGCCACCAAAAAAAAAAAGACCATGGGAGCATTTGTCCCATTGCCATTTTCTTGCAGGTTTCCTTGAACATCTATAAATCAGAGCAATCTGATTTATAAATCAGATTATAAATGAGTCCTGTCCTGTGCCAGGAGAATCCAGGACAATCTAGGCAGAAGAGTCTATAAGAACCTACTGTCCATTAAAGGATGTTTATGAAGGGAGCTATTTTTTAAAATAGCTTTATTGAGATATAACTCACATACAGTCAAATTCAACCACTTAAAGTGTGCAATTCAATGGGCTTTAGTATATTCACAGGGTCACACAACCATCCCCACAATTTAATTTTATCGTGTATCAGTATTATAATCCTTTTTAGTACCTAACAACACCCCATTGTATGGCTATATCACATGGAAACTAACATTCAGCTATACAATACAAAAGTCATGGGGAGGTAATATACAACATAGGGAATATAGTCAGTAATATTGTAATAACTTTGTATGGTGACAGATGGTAGCTAGACTCAACATGGGCATCATTTTGCAATATATATAAATATCAAATCACTATGATATATACCTGAAACTAATAGGATACTGTATATCAATTATACCTCAGTAAGATAAAAACATTTTTAAGTTAAAATTGTGTGCTATTTCAATGTCCACAATAGCTACATTGTGGAAGGAGCCGAGATGCCCTTCAACAGATGACTGGATTAAGAAGTTGTGGTCCATATATACAATGGAATATTACTCAGCTATCAGAAAGAACGAGTTCTCAACATTTGCTACAACATGGACAGCACTGGAGGAGATAATGCTAAGTGAAATAAGTCAAGCAGAGAAAGACAACTATCATATGATTTCTCTCATCTATGGAACATAAGAACTAGGATGATCGGTAGGGGAAGAAAGGGATAAAGAAAGGGGGGGTAATCAGAAGGGGGAATGAAACATGAGAGACTATGGATTATGAAAAACAAACTGAGGACTTCAGAGGGGAGGGGGGTGGGGGAATGGGAAAATCATTTAAAAAAAAAATTGTGTGCTATTTATTTTCTTTAAAAATTTAAAATTTCACTTATTTAAAATTATTTTTAAAATTTTTAAAGAGAAAACAAAATTTTCGTGTCTGTTGGTGCTTTTCCCTAAACTCTCCTCAAAAGATCTCCAGTTTCCAGACACATGGATCTATAATAGAGTATGTTCTGTCACTCAGTGAACCTGAACAGTGTACTTCTCTAGCCTTCAATTTCCTCGTCTATAAGGTAGAAACTGTATCAGTACCTACCTATAGAATTATTAGGATTCTTAGAATCTATTAGTCTAGTATAGTGATTACCCATAGGAAGAGCTCTTGAGATATTAGGTTTCATCTTAAACCTGATTGGATTTTTAATTACAAAATTACACATGCATTGTAACCAGTAAAAAATACAGGGATGAGTTTTTAAGTTCATAATCTTCCTCCCAGCTCTCTATTCATTCCCAGATGTTGCCGATGTAAAGTGTGGTATGCACCTTTTCACACCATTCTCTGCGCTTAGACAAATTCATAAAACAAAAATGCGCACTTAAAGACATTTTCCTTTTTTCTTTTACTCTAATATATACTACACACATGACGTTGTAATTTGCCTTTAAAAAAGAACTTTAAAAAATCTGGCCATCTTTTCTGGTTAATATGTGTATATCTAACTTTTAATTTTAATAGCCATACCACATTCCCCAGTATAAGTGCACCCCAATATATTCATCATCCCCACTATGGAGGTACATATGGAGTATTTTCAGCTGCCATTGTACAAATGCTGCCACAAAGCTGCTATTAATGAAGTAACAAGTAGTAGTCATAACCACGATTTTGTTATTATCATTATATTCATATCTTTGCATTCCCAAGTCCAACCCAGGCCCACCCCCTACCTCGTCAATACCAAGGAACAGAAATTTTATAGGCCAACGATGGAGAAGCAGATTATCATAATGAAGGATTTTCAGCAGAAGAAATTTGAGGGAAAATAAACTAACTCAGATGGACAAGTCCAGGGACCCAGACCCTCAGGGGAGACAGGACAGGGCATTCTGGACAGGAGAGAAGGGACATTTGAGGAGAAAAAGGAGACAGAAGATGATCAGACCAGAAGAGCCAGAGACAGTAAGTTTCCTTAAAAAAAAAAAAAAAAAAGCTCTGCTCTAAGCCAGGCATGCTTGGCAGTGGGTGAATTTTTGATGTTCTAGCCAACATAGTCATTTTCCTTCATGTTAGAGATAACATCCTCTTTTAGATCAACTACTTTCTGGAAACAATTTTTAAATTTTTAATTAGTATTTAAACATTTGCAATTAAGCTTAATTACTCCATAAATAAATAAATGAGTCCAAAGTTATCCAAAACAGGGCCAATGAAAATAAATGATAAAACTGTGTGATGTGCTGAATGAATTTTAATACCATCCTAGAACTCGACTTTCGGTGATGTATCTCTCCATTTCGTGGGCAAACCTGTCACTGGAGCATATATGTTTATAAAAGCCTCTTAACAAACTCCCCTCAGTGGGCTTTGGTCACCACAGCACTAAAATGAGATCTGAAAGATGACTGAATTATGATGTATTTCATCCATACCTTCCTCATGGCATGGTCACCGGGATATCTTCCAGCGGGTTCCAGTGTCCCATGAATGAATTTACTATAAACCTCACAAATGCCACTCCCTTTCCAAGAGCCAAACCAATTTAGGGAGAACACAGGGAAAATGATCCAATTTTTTTATTTCTGGAAATATATGCTATGTGGAAAGAGTTTTTATCCAGAAGGAAAACTTCTGGATTTTACTGGCTCACTAAAATATAAACCATTTAGTGGCTTTTTTTTTTTAACCTAAGATTAAGCTTTCTTTCGTCTGTTTGCACATGTCAACCCAAAATAGCAGCCTCCATATAAGGAAAAAAAAATGTGTTTGTACAAAAAAGAAAATGTATACCCCAAAAGCCATGATCTCCCTTTTGCTGGGGTGGTATTTCATGGGGTTTTTGAATTCGGTGGCTTATCAAATTTCTGTAATAACATGAAAGAGAATAGTGATTGCCTATCAACCCTAAAAATTCTCACAAAATTTGCAAGGGACTCACTAAAGATAAGGAAGTGCTGACAGGGGAATACTAGCAATTGCACAGAA
The DNA here is from genome assembly GCF_017311325.1 of Ursus maritimus. Taxonomy (NCBI): domain Eukaryota; kingdom Metazoa; phylum Chordata; class Mammalia; order Carnivora; family Ursidae; genus Ursus; species Ursus maritimus. The sequence goes on along the minus strand of NW_024426663.1, from coordinate 35,488,410 downwards.
ACCCAGTCGGGTAAACACATATGTTAACTGAGATTTAATATTCTGTCATAAGACGGAAAAATTCATAACTCTTTTAATTGACAGATTCTTTATTTCCTTTTACCAGGGAAGGTCTAGATGGCCCCCAAAATAACCTGCACATATATTAAATCTTGGCAGCATGCAGCTGTTTCCTCTGTGGCCTTCAGGGTCCCGCCACCCTTCATCTCCTACAAGGCAGCACATTTAAATCTTTCAAGGGGCCTTTTAGAACCAGGCCACCCTGTTTCTCTTCACAGGAGATACTGAGCGCATACTTGTCACAAGCAATATGGGACCTAGCAAAGTCTGCTGACAGGCCCAGAGGAGGCCCACCTGCTCATTCCTAACCCAAGGATTGAGTAGTTTCTGTCGGTCGTGGTCTTTCCAACAATTTTGCAAGCAACCCATCTCACACTTCTTCCTCGATCATCAATTTCAGTAACAAGTGGACAGCCATTTAGCAGCAAGAGGGTTGTCAGTATGACACAAATTCACGACATTTCATAATGACATCTCACAGGGCCCTGTCGTTCGCTCAATAGCCCTGCGTCATTTATGCAAGTCCGGAGTTAGAGGAAGAATGTGCCTTATGCTCATCCAGCCCTGTGGGTTCCTAAGGCTGGGAGCCGAAGGTAGAGAAAGATGATGTTCTCTCCAAATCAGTTCTTCCCTGCTTCCTCGGCCACTCCCACCCAACCCCTGCGCACGCAGGCATCCTGCCTGCTTTCAGCATTCTCCTTACATCCATAGCTCTCCTTCTCCATGCCCTGCTGTTTGTCTCACACATGAAAACCCCCCCAGGGCCAATCCCCACACCACCACCTCAGCTGGGCCATTTTCCCTCCATAAAGGCTCTCAAACACCTTTTTGCAGGAGGTTGTGAACTCTCTGGCCCCAGAGATTAGGTCTAATTCATCTTTCTATCTCTAGAGGATTCCTCTTAGTATATAGTAAGTTTTCATTAAGTACTAATATTAAGAGCAATAATAATAACAATTATAGAATAGCAACATCCTTTGAGCACTTACTTTGCTCCAACAACTCTGTTGAACATGTTATTTGCATCATCTCGTTTTGTCTTCACAAATGCACCACAAGAGAAGGAACAGAATGATCCCCACTTAAAAGATGAAGACACTGAGGCTGAGATAAGCCATTCACGCAAGATCGCAGACACCCAATAAGTGGAGTAAAAGAGAATGAAACCAAGGTTCATCTGACTCCAGAGCCCAAGCTCTTTAGTCTTTCTGTTAAATGAATTTAATTAAGCCTTCAACTATTTTAACCCTTAGGTGCCACCAACAGGAATCCCACAGACAGAATGAGATGAACAGTCTACTCCTTGGGAAACTTTTTGTCTACTCTGATTTCCCTCTATCGCTGATAATTTTCAGTACCAGGGACTACACAGCCAGCAGATAATGTTGTTGATGAGATCAGCACTTATCTATTTTGGTGCCGTGTGGGAGTGTATCAAACAGTGCACTTGCAATTTTACACTTTGTTCTTCTTGTGGTGGGCTCCCATTTAACCAGCATTTGTTGAGGGAGAGCTGAACAAGACTCAGGCAAGGGACACGAAGTTGCACTGCGATTCTAATTCATTCAATAATCATAATGCCTTTCACATGGTGTTTATTCTGCCCCCATTTACCTCTCTCGCATAATCATCATCAATTTGGTTTCCAGTGGTTCTGCCTGCTGAGCAGGTGATGAACAATTTCCAGGCGCTAACTTCAACCTGCAAATGGCCCCATCATCACTTCCCCACACATACTCTCTTATGTTCCCAGGTGTTATGTAAAGTTCAGTTACTAAGCTTTCTGGGCTGTGAGCTGCCTGTCTTCCTGGAACTATGTAAGCAAGAGGAGAAAACTGTAAGCCATTAGCTTGCTTCTAAGATTTGGAGACATGAAGCTTAGCTGAGGTTTACTGGCAATTGGGTTTGTCCTTATTCCAAATCCTTCCAGCTCTGGCCCCCATTAAGTTTCTTTGAGTACACCCTCTTCTTTTCCCATTTCCCAATACACTAAAGTTTCTTTTCTGGGGCTGAATCATAAATTACAAGGTGTAATCTAAAGGAAAACATTTATTTTGGAGTCTCATTAACTCAGAGGAGAGTGATAGTGTTTATTCCCAACATGATGGAATGGACTCCTGCAGACGTGAAAAAGGCCAAGCCCTCTTCCTAATCCTTAAACACACACACACACACGCACACACATGCAACATGGTTAATATTCACAACAGTGAAAGTACCCAGATACACAGAGGTAGGAACACTGCGTTAAACAGTCTCTTACTCTTTAAACACCATGTTTGAACCTCCTTTTAGTTAGTGATTTACTGGCAACCACACATAATTATTCACCCTATGTGCCAGTCTTTAAGACATTGTTTCTCGGCTCCAAAACCCAGCCCCTTTAGACTCTGTTCAGTGATGCTGGGGCTGGAGCATTGCTAACCCCATTTGTCCTTTGCCAGATGCCTCTATATTCAACTCTACCAACAGGGGGCACTAGAAGGAAACTGCAAGGTAGAAGTCAGGAGACGCCACATTCTCCTTCCTGTTTGCTTTTTGTTCCTGTCAGCATCAACCCAACACTGGCTGCCCCCGCATCCCAGAAGGGGCAGCTGGTTCCATTCTCCTGCCTCTTTGTGCCCCATTCAGAAGCAGACTTATCCCTCCCCACCCCAGAGCCTGAGCCCTGAGCTGCTGAGGTATCTGTAGGTGGAGGTACCCCCTCCTCAGAGGTCTGAGTCCCAGCTCTGGGAGACCTCCTCACCCCTTCCTTTTGTTCCCCAGCCCTGGAAGTGGCTGCTGCTTCCTGCAATTCTTACCTCTGTGTTACCTCGGTGCTCCCTTTTTGCTTTTCTAAAACGTTTAACCAATTCCCTATCTTCAGTCTTCTCTGCTAAAAGCCCTACTGTGGATTCTGACTGGCCCCGGTGAGTACTTCCTGCATTAACCATAACCTGTACCCTGCCTCATCCCTAAGCAAAATCCTAACCATTCTGCTCCTGGAAGACTTGTCTTCTGTCTGCCAGATCTTCTGATTTTCACGGTCTAATACCTGGATGATAATTCACATCAGTGGACGGAGATGGAAGAGAGGGCAATGCGTCAAGGATCCTACACCCCAAGAACCAGAGGCCATGTCTGAGCATGTGTTGTCAGTTGGCCCACTTGTGGAAGGGAGTGCAGGTAGATGAAGTGAGAACAAAACTCCCTGTCGACTCTAAAGTGATACAAGTAAAGGAGACTTCTTGTTAAGATACTTGGAAAACAGGATCAGAAACTAAATGAGCTACATTCATATTTTAACAATTCCAGGAATTCACAATGACCTTTTAAATCAACAAGTTACAGGCACTACCACTGCGTATTACATGGGCACCAGGAAGAAACTATAGCTCAATATTACCCTCTGCCCCCCCCCATTCTTTTCCACAGTCAATGAAATCCCACCTATTGAGATTCACTTTCTGGGCTCACCTCCTAGCTTCTTCCAAAGCCCTTGTCTAGAATTGCAGCAAGGGGAATGACCTGTGATTTACAGTCTTTATCACTTCCCTTAGAAGTGGCCTATCGGCCACCTTTTAGTCAGAATGCTAGCTGAGATAAGAGCTTTGAGAAGATGGGAATATTTCATGAAAAGAAATGAAGAAGGATAATTCTGGGGCACTCAGTAGGGCTTCATTAGACACTTTTTTTTTTTAAGATTTTATTTATTTATTCGACACAGATAGAGACAGCCAGCGAGAGAGGGAACACAAGCAGGGGGAGTGGGAGAGGAAGAAGCAGGCCCACAGCAGAGGAGCCTGATGTGGGGCTCGATCCCGTAACGCCGGGATCACGCCCTGAGCCGAAGGCAGACGCTCAACCACCGTGCCACCCAGGCGCCCCTCATTAGACACTTTTAAGTGCAAGTTTTGAATCTGCCACTTTCTTGCCTGAGCCTTGGTTTCCTCAGCTGCAGAATGGGAGTGATAATGACCTCGCAGGACCCTTATAAGGATGAGATCTAACATATGGAATGTCCTTGGCATAATGTCCTGGCAGAGAGTCACTTGGCCATGGAAATTTTTTATTAAACCTGGCTTGTGGGGAATCATATTAGTTGTCTCAGACTGTAGCAATTTTCCTTTTTTTAAAGATTTTATTTATTCATTTGCGGGGGGGTGTAGCAGTGGGAGAGGGACAAGCAGACTCCGTGCCAAGCACAGAGCCCGACATGGGGCTTGATCCCACAACCCTGAGATTATGACCTGAGCCAAAACCAAGAGTCGGACACTCAACCAACTGAGCCACCCAGGCACGCCCCATTTTTTTTTTTTTTTTTTGAAGCAGCAAGGATGACGTTGGACTTCTGTCCTATCACATCTGTGGGTGAAGGACGGGACTGGTGATGCCTTCTTCTCAGACCAAGAAGAAGAACAACTACATCTCCTTGACCTCCAGAATAGGTCACGGGTGCCTGGGTAGCAAAAAGTCCACTAACCAAGCCTCTGCCCTATGCAGGGCAGAACCCTTTGGGCAATTGTGTCACTGTGGTGCCATTTGTGTGATTCCAGGGAGCCTGAAGGAGTACGTGGATTTTGGGGATGAGAGTAAGAGTGTGGCAGACATAGAAGGGAGAGCCCTTCAAAAGATCTACTCCAGCCACTCAGGGCTGCCACCTGCAAAGGGTCTGGTCACTCTTTTCTCTCTCTGTCTTCCCTTATGTATCTATAATTATGCAAATATGTCATTAGATCATTTTTAACCAACACAGTAGCAAGGGCATAGCAAGCCCAATGCTTAATACATTCTAGTCACTTCCTAAATGCTTACTTACATTAATTTCACAACAATACCATGAGGTAGTTATTATTACCCATTTTACCGTTGAGGGAATTTAGGACACAATGAGGCAAGTAACTAGCCTGCTATCCCACCCTAAGTAAGGGATAGAGCTGAGATTTGAACCCAGGCCTGACTCCAAAGCCCACATTCCTTTCCATTATATTACACTTTTCCATTAAATCTGTCCCACCCCTGCCAAGGACAGCCCTTGCTAATCCTTGGCAGGATCTCCTAGAATTTTTGCTATTTAGTGAGAAAAGGGTGAGTGCTCCCAAGCAAACTGCCCAACTTTCTTCTTTTCATTCTAGCTGGAGTATTATTTCAACAGATATGCCTAAATTTTAAATGTACCATTTGGATCTCAACAATGAAATATGACACGTAAGGACCCATGTACTTTGGAACAGAAATCAAAACTGGCCTGGGGAGATGCAGGCTGAGGGCAAGCTAGGGCCACATCCAGCCCTTGCTCATGGACTTCCAGCCCTTACTTGATGCCTGGTGGGCTCAGACCTCTGGGCTGGTTTCCCCTCTCCTCCAAGTGAACAGACGTTATGGGAATCTGTGTGTTCCCTCAGAAACAGAAGCAGTTTTAGAAAGTTGGAAGGAAGGGGGGGCTGAATTTTTTTTTTCTTGACTTTCTTGTTTTGTCTTTTTCCCACATATTTTTTTGTTTGCTTGTTGTCTTTGGGGTCCTGCTTTTAATGGACAGTGATGTTATTTGGTGTTAATTCCCTTCAGAACCAGGTTAGCCTTGAGCAAGTGATGAAGAGCCTCCTTAAACTCCTCACAATCCCTAACCTCAGGAAAGAAAAGTTTGTCATCCTTTCCTCTCCCTTAATCCACGTTAACATAATACTGGGGAGAAGGTTCAAATAGGCCAGGCCATCATGATCCCAGCCACCAAGACCTTGCCCACCAGCGCCATGTTAACCTGACCTTGTTTTTCCCTTCTACCTACACCCAAGCTGACACAGGGAACAAGCCACTGCTGGGAAGGAAACCCTTGCCAGCCACTCCCATGGAAATAAGAGGCCCTGTCAAGGCCACTTTGGAGCCCCAGCCAAGTCAAAAACAATGCTCCTGTCCTGGCCTCGTCTTGCCTAATGTACTTCCCTCACAGCTGGCTGCTTGGGCTCATCACCTCTCAGCTGACTGTTTACCCAACTCTACTTCAAACAGAAAATGCCTATTCCTGTTGGTCTAATAAAATTTCATCTGCTTTTTCCAAGCCCCAGGGCAGAAGCAATTTTGGCAAAATGTGTCCAATAGCACTAATCTAGTGGGGGAAGAAAGAAAAAAACTAAGCTTTTTAACATTCTGGATTTTTCTCAGACTTTCCTCTATTTAATTAATATTTATTACTAATTAATGTTGTTAACACTTCTTTTCTCTACTTGATTCCAGAGATACTTATTGAACAATTACTACCATTTGGGGACCATGCTAGGCACTGAGAGGACACCAACGAACAAGTCACACACCCTATGCTTCGTGAAGAAATCAACTCAGAGCGGAAAAAAACCACATGGTTAAACAATCTTCCCATGTATAGCTTGCCTGTCATAGGTAACAGAATCACCAGGCATTTTCTGTGGTAAGACATTAGAAACACTAGAAAATTCCTGTGGTAAGACATTAATCTCCTCTTATAGGCCATATCCAGTCAGCCCTGATCTTGGCAGTTGATCTCCTTGCATGTACAGAGCTGATAACAATGTCCATTAAGACATAACATGGAAAAGTGTTTTCTTTCCCTAACAGGCGAGCATGGAAGAGTTTCCATTATCCATTACGCATACTGACAGTTTTTCTGATCCAAAACAGCTGTGGCCCTGAAAAGACTAGGGCTGTGTTTTGATTCTGTTTCGGGGCCAATTAAGAGTCTGGCCTTTGTGATGCCAGTGTTGGCACCTCTTCTGTGTCCCTCATTGGCACCTTCTCATATGTCCTTTTTCTGTTTGTTTACGTACATCCTCCTGACAACAGAATGGGCCTGAAGGCAAAAAACCAAATCCAAATGGTCTAGGGAAGCAAATCCTAGCATAGAAGCTCCCAGGCCCTGGGCCTCACTACAGTGACTGTCCCATAGTGGCTTCCGATCAATCCTGTTTCCTGTATGCAGAGATAATTAGTGGGGGGGGGGGACAGGGGGAGAGGGGCGTCTTCTCAACAACTGGCAAGTCACTCACTGAATATGGCGAAGACATGGCCCAACCTCTTGGGGAACTTGCGATATATCACCAAAGACCAGCACATGAATTTATTCAAACTCTGAGAGAAAGAAGGAATTGTGGTTAGAGGAGATGAAAGGAAAATAACACTTTGAGGATGATAGTTGACGATCTCCCATTTAATGAGGTAAATACACGACAGTGCACACACAAACTATGCTGGAAATGACATAATAGAATAAAAAAGGAGAAAACCTAACATTTATGTAGAACTTTAACACATGCCTTCACTTGTATCATTTATTTAATTTTCCTAGCCACCATGCTCAATGGGCCTCTTTAGCATGCTCTTTGTTATAGATGAGAAAACCGAGGGTCAGAAATACTGAGTGACTTGCCCAAAGAGCCACAAGAGATGAGCAACAACATTTGGGCTTGACTTGCACAGCCTGCCCCCATGCCAGGCTGCCCTTGGAGAGGGCAAGCATCTTCTTGGGGCCTGAAGAAAAGTTCTCGTGCCCTGAGAGGCTCGTGGAAGACCCTACCAGGAGGGCCAATGAAAAGGGAAACGAAATGACAGAGGGAGTTACGTGACCCACATGGGATAGGGCGAGGTAAAGGGCAAGACAAAGAATGTACAGAAAAGGAAGGTAATAAAAAAGCATCTGGTTTCACTCAGGATTTGGTGGCACTTGTGAATGAGTCTCTCACCTCATGCCCTCTTGCCATGTCCCTGTCCCTCCCTGCTCTCTTCCTTCTTTGTTCTCTGTGAGAGCTACCCGCTGACCTCTCCAGCACCACAGAGTCACATCCGGGGCTCATGCTAATTGCAACGCTTCCTCTCTTCCTGCTGTCTCAGACTTTTGGAAGAGTCCCCAAAAAACAAAACCATAGTTTTAAAGATGCTGGACCATTCTTGCAAGACTTACAAGGGGGTGAGGATTGGCCCCTAAAACCTCCTCTAGCCCATTTAAGAAGTTTAAGTTGGGGAGTTGGGAGAGAGGATTTCTTTGGAGACAGTTACCAATGCCCTGTGCACTTCCCACTCCAACCCAAACCCTAGAGAACAGGCTTGAAAGGGCCCATTCAAGAGCTAGGCCTGCGTTTCCTGGATTGTAAAGGGCCTAGAGACTAGTCACACTGCCTTTGCTAGAATCTATCCCAAGCACGTATTAGGTGCCCAATCAATATTTGTTGAGTGATTGACTAGATGAATGAGTGAATGAATGAATACCTGAAAAGTGTAAAAGTGAAAGAGCATGACCACAACTACAGAAAAGACAGGCAGAGGAGACATGCACATTCGTGCATAACACTTACAGAGAGCACATCAGCACATGCATGCCCAAAAGCTTACAGAATGAATGAAACAAAACCAAGGCTATGTCAACTAAACATACTTTCCTGGTATTAGACATTTTGGCAAAAAATCCCACAATGGTCCAGGAGTTCTCCCCATCTTCCTTAAATAGTTCTGGCCTTGAATTACTCCCTAGGAAGAAGACCAGAGAAAACACAGGAAACATTCCAGATGGAAAAAAAAAAAAAATCTCTGGACCTTAAAGTGGTTATCTCTGGTTGATAAGAGATTCTGGTTCCTGAGTCTTCCTTTATTTGCTTCAGTCCTGGTGTGATTCTTTCTTCTTCTCCTAAATGTTCTCCTTTAACCTTAGTCTAGTCTTCGCTACATCACAACACTTGACAGTAGAAGGGAAAAGTGACACGGTCTCACTCCCCACTCCAATCAGCACACTGAGAACCTTCCTCAGCGTATCAGCCCAGAGACCCAGGTCAAGTCCCCCACTGCTGATGTTCTAGCAATAAGCAGCATTTGTCTGTATACCTCAGCTCTTTTTTTTTTTTTAAGACAGAGAGAGAACACACAAGCCCTTGAGCAGGGGGGAGGGGCACAGAGAGAGGGAGAGAGAGAATCTTAAGCAGGCTCCATGCTCAGTACACAGCCCGACATGGGGCTCCTTATCAAGACCCTGAGATTATGACCTGAGCCGAAATCAAGAGTCGTTCACTTAGACCACCCAGACACCCCCACCTCAGCTCTTTCAACAACAAGACTGTTTACTCACAGCGAAAATCCTCCATCGTGATTAAGCATGGAAACTGCATTTATCATCTATCCTAATGCCCCAGAACAATTCCCGATTTAGACCTTATATCTGTGAGCTCCAAGATTCTCCATAATAAAAAGTGTGCTTCCATAAATACACCCAATTCAGCTACAGTAATAAAAGAGAAGTATGGGTTTTTCATGTGAACATACACTCGAAAGACCAGATCTAAATGGGAATCATCAAGGTGTGCCTATGCACTTGGACTTGGAATGCCCTTCACTAGGATCAATTCACTAGTCCTTCTGATGCTCCCATGAAGGGGGAAGATCAAACCAGGCTCCGACAGTGACCCACATCAAATCCCACCGTACTTCCAATATCCAACTGATCAAATCAAAGCAGCCAGGGTAAACAAGCACAGGCTATGTGATTTTCAAGATCTATTTATCCAGTCCTATTTGGAATAGGGAGAGATTCCAAGGCAAGGAAATTCCAGAAGGCCCCATATGAGGAGCCAAGCCTTTGATATAACTTTCTGTTCCTCCTTGCTTCCCCATGCAAATCTCTCATTACTCCATCCAAATAACTTTCAAAACCACAGCTTCCTCTGTGTCTTGCAATAAGAAAATCTGTGCACTTGTACTGGGATAAGCAGCGTACTAAGTACCTGCCCTCACTCCTCCCATCATCTGAAGGGAAAGAGGCCTGGGACCATCAATAGCTCAGTTCAGTTTGTTCCTGAATGGAAAGGGGAGGATCAAAGGGCCAGAAATATTCATTTATGGGGAAAAGTAAAAGAATTAAATATGTAGAACTTGGCCAAATGACGCCTGAAGGGGGAAATAAATACCAAGGAGCATTTGAAGGGTGTAACCAAACACCACAAAGAGGGACTTTTTTTAAAAGATGGTTCAAGTGGTTGTAACTAGGAAAGACTGAGGAAAGCAAAGGAAAATCTGAGCTCTTGAAAAAATTCTACCTTCAGCAAAGACTACACTACAGAGGAAATTGGTATCAATACAAGGTCCAAACAAAAGCTTCTACTCTCTCTACAATTTGTATGTTTCCGTGTCCAATCCATTTCTCAGATATGCTTATTTCCACTTGGAACTATAAGCTTGAGTGTTGTCTCTCGTGTCTATTTTCTCTCTCTTGCATGTACTCCCTGTCGCACGATTTGGAAGAGGCCTGGGCTGGTGGCACCGGAGGTCAGCAGGGTACATCATGTGACAGAAAGAACAAATAAACTCAGGAATGGTGACTTTAGGACTAAAACACCAAACGAAGAATCCCTCCATATGAGTGACTTCTATGATGCCTCGAACAGACCTGAAGTAAGTTCTGGAACAGACCTAAGTGCTTCTCAGTCTTCTCCAAGCTCTCTGGAGGGGAGATGGGTGAAGTCAGCTGAATATAGCCAGAAAATATATCTTAACAGTTTTCTCCTGAGATACACTATATGGCAAGTCCTTCTGGAATTTCTAGATAGAAAGAAATATGTACAGTGAGAACAGATTTCTGAGAGTCTTTCGACACATTTATCCCCAGATGGGCTCAGTGCAAAAGTGAAAATTACATTTTTAAAGAGTGAAGAAATTTCAACAAAGGTTTGGTTTAAGTTTAAACTGGAGATTGAGGCCTCTAGGTCACCTGATTGGTTTAAGAGGGGGTCTAGGTTTGAGGTACAAGCTCTTATTTGGCTCATGGTGTACAGCAAAGGGGACACCAAACTGGAAATCTGAAGAGTTCAAATCCCTCCTTCATCAATGAAATACCTGAATGACCTCCAATCAGTCACCTCTCTTTCCCAGACCAGTTACCTTACATCTAAAACAGGGAATTTGACTAAACTGATGGAGGTTTTTAACTTTTTTTTCCTTAGGCAGCAGAATCACTTTTTAAATATAATATTACACTGAAGTCCAATAATACAAACTGTATCAAAATCTTTCTGGTTAAAACAAAACTGAGTGGCCCAGAACTTGACCATGTCCCCCATATTCCCCGCTGCAGGTCACGACCCTCCGTACTCCCCCTCAGAAACCATTGAGGCACCTCCCATGGACCACCGTCCCTCCCCAAGGAGAACACTTTGGAAGTCACTGGGTTCCAAATTTTTCAGGTCTTCTCCAACTCTCTTTCTCTATGGGTTTAAACATCAGCAAGCAGAGCAGCAGGGACGCAGCCAATTCTCGAGACCCTACTGATAAACGGCTTAAAATGACAGGACCTGGTGACCCAAGGTCTCCTTTACAGTTCAAAGTCTAAAGCAAACACACCCAGAAGAGAGGGAGGGATGAGAACAGAAACAAGAACATTGACATGCAATCTCTCTTGCTCTTTCTCTTAGCCCCCCACCCTTCCCTCTCTCCCTTTCTCTCTCTTCCTCTCCTTCCTCCTCACACTCCTTAGACCAAGCCCCATGAGGATCCAAAGGCCAGGCCAGTTGCCTGAAGCCACGCCTCATGGGATGTGACACAGAGAAATACATGTTCGGGAGCTGGGGCCAGCTAAGCCCTCAGAGAGGGGGGCACAGGGAGGCTCTAAAACCAAGCACAGAGGAGGGAGTTCAGGTGCCCGCCCGTGTTTGGGTGTCTACAGGCTCAGCTGGAAACCCTCTGGAAAGAGGGGGGTGCCCAGGGTAATCCAGAGCTGAGAAATCTGAAGGCTTCCCCAGTAATGTAGCCTGGTTTCACAGGAAGGACTACTCGTCAACCAGTTGCCCAGCGTGAAGATGATACTCTTAAACACAGTTGTTAGGCATGTCCCACCCATCAGGGAGCAATCTGGCAGATCTATCAAAATATAAAATCTATATACCATGTGACACAGGCATTCCACTATAAGTATATCTCACAGATCGTCTTGCATATGTGCAGAAAAATACCTCTGCAAAGATGATCACTGAAGCATGTTGCAATCACAAAAGACTGGAAACTACCTAAAAACTGATTGATTGGGATGGGATGAATATATTTAGGTTTGCGCATACAATGGAATGCTCTATAGTCTTTAAAAAGAATGAATCCACTCTGTATTGATGACAAGGAAAAAGCTTTAACATTCAATGTTAAGTTAAAAAGATGCAGATATTGTGTACCAAATGGTATATTATATCTTACACACACACACACACACACACACACACACACAAACCCGATATATACATATATATGCTTGCATGTCCGTGGAATATTTCTAGAAAGACACACACAAAATGCTAATAATGGTTACCTTTAAGAGAAAATTTGAGGTGCGGGACGGGGAGATCTCTCTGGCAGGAAAAGACTTTTTGTTATATGCCCTTTCATTCACTGATTCAATTTCTTCTTTTAATGTGCATATAGGATTTTAAAAGAAAGCAAAAACGAGAATGTGTGTTAGAACAAAACATGTCAAATCAACGTAGCTTTCAAGAAACCAGTGTACACTTTAGCACTCCCAAAATCAGCCAACTGCTATCTTTATCGGAAAGTAGAATCAAATGGGGAAACTGGCTGGGTCACTAAGACTTCCACTGCAAACACATTTGACAGTGGTGAACAGTGAGAGAAGTACTGGATGCAAGAGGAGAAGACCAGGTTTCCAGTCACGTCCTCGCCACCCCAGCAGGTCACACTGCGCTCTCAGCCTTTCTTCCTTCATCAATGGCTGCATGAGCTAGGTGATCCCCAGCTTCCTTCTCTCCTCTAGAAGCACCCTACCTGGCATATCATGGTCATAATCTTGGGACTTGGACTTCGATTCCCAGCCCTGCTGACCTATGACTTCGTGACCCTGGGCAGTATGGTCCATCTTCTAGACCCAAATTTCCTTATTTGAAAACTCCAGGTACTAATTCCAACTGCCTCACAGGTTTTTGTGAGAACTAGGAGACTGCTCTAAGGACTCAGCATGGGGGATGCTCTATCTGCCATGTGGCAGCCCAGCTAGTCTCAGCCTTGGTTCCTAGCTCAGGCTGCCGATCAGGCTACATGGACCTTCCACTCTGCTCTGTGTCTGTCATATCAGCTGGCTTCATTCCTTTATAACATAAATCACCATTTGTAATTACCTCGAATATTAGTTCATGTATAGTCTGTCTCGCCCCAACTAGCATGTAAACTCCGGGAGGCTGGTGATTTTCTTTCTCGTGCTCACCGCTCCGGTTCCAGCCCCTAGCACAGTTGTGGGCTGATACAAATTTATTGGATGAAAATATTAATAAAAGGGTGTTAGCTGCTAGTTGCTGTTGACCCTCACAACAACTCCTTGCCAGAGGAGACTGATAATATTTCTCTCTTGTAGGATGGCTACAAGAATTGCTAATCCCACATTGCAGCTTTTTCAGAGCACTTCAACAGTGTGCCCAAAGTTTCCTGCTAATAAGTGGCAGAGCCAAGATAGGAACCCATCCGTTTTTATTCCTTTTTTTTTTTTTTTGCACTCCAAACTCTGTTCTCTCACCCACTAGGCTATTCTAGGGCAGTATATTCCTTTGACCGGAGTTACACGCATACAGCTCCTGCCTGGCTCCTAATTACATGCTTCAAACAACAATCATGTTCGACCTTTCAATTCTACATTGCCTGAAACACCACTAATGGGAAATCCTATAATGAACGGGAAACCTCACTAATCTATGCTATTGCACATTTATCCCCTGCAGTCCCCTCCTGCCGACCCTTGAAAGGTCTTTGCTGGAGGCAGAAAACAGAAGACATTCTGGAGCCATGCGGCCCCGCTTTGAAACATCCCGGGTGAAGCTCAGAATTATTCACAATTACCAAACAACAGAAGCGATGGGTTGTCGTTTGAATATCAGCAAAGTCATAAGAAGTACTCACATGGAATGTCTTATTACATTGCAAGAAGGAAGGAGAAGCTACTAAAAAGAATCAGTGAAATCTTAGAGGCTGATTAATGGCTCACTGTGTTGTCATTTGGGAGGTTATGTAAAGTTTATGAGCATTGCCTGCCTTAACGCTGTTGTTATTGAGCGCTTCGGCGTTTGTAAAGTTTCTGCCTATAAAATCCGCAAAGACACAAGAAGTTGTGAATAATTCCTTTGTTTTTAGATATAAGTTCTACCACTGGCAAGCAGGAAAAACCTTTTAGACACAAAAGTTCAGAGGAAGAGAGGGAGAAATGTAAACACTGCCTTGGCCAGGATACTAATAATATGTAGCACCGGCCTTAGCAGAGCAAATCACAGAATAAGCAAGCACCTGTTATTGATTAACCAATAATCTGCCTGTTCTGGGCAAGATGCCTTTGAAGCCTAGGTTGAAAACATTCAGCAAGGAAAAGCTTCCACATTTCTGTGTTGCTCTTATACAATGAAATGGGAAGACAATAGTTTGCTTGTGCTCAAAATCCAAACAGCATATTCGGTCACCTTAGAAAAAAACTGTTTTCCCAGTGAACAAGTTAAGAACTATGGTTTTGTCTTTACCGGTCAATTCATTCAAAATTTGTAAATAATTCCATCTCCAAGGAGTAAAACTGGGTCTCTCAAAAGAAAAACACAGCTCAATGGAAGACTATTTTGGACACATGTAAATATGGTCACCAGTATTATCTACACAAGCAAGTCTTACAGGATCAAGCCCCAAAATACACTAGCAACTCAATTAAATGGGTCTTTCAGTGATAGAGATCTTCAATAGCTGAAGAAAGTGGCAAACCGCAATTGGCAGCTCCAACATGCTAGAGAACAGTGTTTCTCGAAATGTGGTCTATGAACCACTTTTATCATGAATACCCTGGAAGCTTCTGAAAACACAGATTACTAAGGCCCACTGAGGCCTAGAATTTCATGGATTGGGTCTGTTACTCTACAAAAACAAAAATGAACAAACAAACCAAAAACCCTTCTCAGGTGAATATTTTCCGTTCTAACATTGAGAACCACTGATTATAGAAATGAGGCCACCTGCTCAGGACAAGGAACCTAGGCTTCTCACAACGACATGATGTAGAACAAGAGGTAGACAACAGCAAAAACAAACTGCCACTTTGGTGGAAACAAAAACGGAACTATCTCTATAGAATAATCAGAACTACAGCTTACAGACACCTCATTTCACCTTTTCCTCTTCTTCCTTCAGTAAAGCAGAGGGGGACTTTATCAGGCACAGAAAGTCTCACTTTCTTTTACTATAAGAAATCAGTGGTCCTTTCATGCACATCAAAACTAAAAACAAAAAGAAAAATGGATTTAGAGACACAAAGAAATGGTGAATTGAGTTCTGGACATTAGTTCATAAAACATTTATTAAATAAGCATTTCCAGTTTGAGCATTATAGGGTCATCCAAATGGGAGTTTTCCTTTGGGCAGCCTGAGTATTCTGGCTGCAAACTCAAGAAGGAGTCTGGAGTCAAAAGCATAGAACTGACACTAGAAACCGTGAATATAAGGTGTGTAGAATGGGGGCGCCTGGGTGGCTCAGTTGGTTAAGCGTCTGCCTTCGGCTCAGGTCACGATCCCAGGGCCCTGGGATTGAGCCCTACATTGGGCTCCCTGCTCAGCAGGAAGTCTGCTTCTCGCTCTCCCTCTGCAGCTTCCCCCACTCATGTTGTGTGTGTGTGTGTGTGTGTGTGTGTGTGTGTGTGTGTGTCCCTCTCTCTCAAATAAATAAAATCTTTAAAAATAAATAAAGTGAGTAGAATGGCAAAAGCAGCAGCAGCACAGAAACTATGGGAGCATCTGAAAGAAAATTCCTCGGGATAGAATAAAGGATAATGATGATCCAGAAAGAACAGAGAGAGCTGAGAGAGTGATGTGTTGGAAACCAAAGGAAAAAACATCAAGAAAAAGGAATGATCAATACGCTGTCAAATACAGAAGAACGAGCGTGTAATCTAAGTCCAGAAAGTACCCAGTGAATTTGCTAACTGGATCACTGGTAATCTCTATAAGCAATGCTTCCACAGAATACTGTGGTAGGAAGCCAGATTGCAGATATTTGAGGAGCAAAGGAAGATGAGGAAGTCAAGCTAACAGGGACAATAGTTTGAAGACATTTGGCTGGGAAGGAAGAAGTTGTGGTATGCAGAGAGGGATGTTTAAGAAGGAAGAGAAATATATTTATTTATGTACCAAGAAAAGGAATCCACGGAGAGAGAAAGAATAAAGATACAGAAAGGAGTGAGGATAATGTACAGACCAACTCCAGGGGAAAGAAGAGGGTGTGTGATATAAAACATTGAGGGAGAAGTGCCTTTAAACAGGAGAACAGATGTTCAGAGGAACACTTATTTGGATACTAGAGTGAAGGATAAGTTCGCAGATGAGGAAGGAAGTAGAACAATGAGTAAGGTCACAACTGATGACCTCAATGTTCCCTCCAAGATAGAAAAAAAAAAGGGCATCTCTTTAGACAGAAGGTGGAGGGCTTAGAGCAGACAGCTTGAGGAGATGAGAGGACTTGGAATAGCTATTATAGGACACAGGAGACAAAGCTGACAGGGGCAAGTGGAAAGACTGACAAGCCGAGGTGAGGCCCAGTTAACGTCAGACACCATGAGTCGGACCAACTGCAAAATTGTGCAGTTCTCGCCACCAGCACTCGATAGCCTGGCAACAGATGTAGAAAAGACCACGAGAGTGGGCATCTTAAGGAGGGTGGAGGTGAAGGTCATGAGAGTTAAAGAAGCTGAATAATTTCTGGTGGAAATGGAAACTGAAGTTGATCAGGAAATGGAATGAAAAATAAACCTATCAGCTAGGTTCCAAAGCCCTCATAAATGCTGGGTAAGCCAACATTCATGACGAGGAGAGGGGAAGTAGCATAGCTAGACCACATAAATTTCAAAGGAAAAGAGACTTTGCATGAGGATCCAAGAGAAATGGTTTCGTGGGACATGAAGAAACACAAACATGTCTGTTGGCCTACTGATGTGTGGAATATAAAATATTTCCTCAAAAGGGCCACAAGGAAGCGGGTTCTAGAGAAGAATAAATTTCAGTTAAAGAAGAAGGTGAAGAGAATGTTCTGTAAGAATTCTAGGATATAGAAAAGTTCATTTAAAATAAAATCAGGTTTAGAGGGCACAGTAGAGGGTGAGATGGGAGGAAATGATGGGGCTGGGTCAGTGAGGAGGGCGTCCATGGCAGTGGGGAGGACGATGCGAGTTCAAAAAGAGTTTCTTGCTGTTAGGCCCCACTACATTCAATTCTAGCCAACTTCTAACCTTATGGTGTTCCTCCTCTCAGACTCAGGCTTCCCCCTCTGCTGCCCCTTCAACATGACTGATCATGGCTTCCTACATTATTAGGAAGACCTTTCTTTCAACACGTTCCTGGCTGCTTAGAGGAAGAGACCCAGCCCCACCTTGGTCCACTAGGATGCCCTATTTCTAATTCAGGATCCAGGTCCTGTTCTTTGTCCACCATCTTTCCTGGACTAACTTTTCCTTATGACCTAAGCTCTGAACTTTATCTCTGTTCTCACCTCTAGAATAAGATCCTGGTCTCTGATCAAAATTCCCTGAAGCACGATACCATGTTCAACTTTACAGAGGCCTAACTCTGCTGACTTTCTGCAAATATATCCTTAGGACTCTGTGCATGACCCTGCATGTGACCCAAAGGGCCACCAATTATGACCTTTCCTGTACCCTGCTGGGATGTAGCCCACTGTCCCACATCCACCCTCCTTCAAGGATTTTTCCCTTCTCCTATATTCAGGCTCCTGGCATTGCTGGGACAATGATGTCAACCTCACACTAACTGTTACATTGAGGGAGTGGGGCAAACCACTCTGATACGATCAGTCAGGAGGCAAATTAAACTCAAGGGAAGTGGCCAGGCCACTTAATTGTGTGATTGTCAGGGAGGCGGTGGCTAGGTACAGTCAGATAATGTGCCACAGGCTTTAGGAAGGCAGATTTCCAAATCTTCAGATAAGAAGATATCAGTGTGATCACATTGTCTGAGACTCTTGCTAGAGAAGAAGAAGCAAGAGCATTAGGAAATGTTTGAAAAATTAAATTCCAACAAGAACATTACAAATGCGTGACAAGGCACAAACAACCAACTCGTGACAGAAAAATTCAAATAGCCACAGACAGGAAAAATGTTCAGTGTTACTAGCGATCGAATGAATGCAAATTACAAGAATAGGGCTCCAGGTTTTACCTAGACAATTAGCAGAAATTTTAAAAATTGTTATGTTAATAAGAATGCAGGAAAACTGGTCATGTTAAATATGATTGGACAGAGTATACGTTATCATCTCCTTTTCAGAAAGCAAATTAACCATATGAATCAAAATCTTTAAAACGTGTAATCATTAAGAAAAATTTTTGGAAGAAAAAATGACATGGGAAAAGAATCATGATATATTGGCAAGTAAAAAAGTTTACAAAATGTCATGTGTGGTGTGATCCCAATTTTGTCACTATAGGCATATATTTACATATATACACACACAGAGACACACACACATATATACTCTTTGTATAGATATGCATAGAAAAATGTCTAAAAAGACAGCAAAGTGTTAACACTAATTTTCTCTGGGCATTATGGTAATTTTTCCTTCCTTTTGATTCTCTCTACTTTCACATTTTCTACAATGTAAGGTTAATTATTTCATAATTAGAGGATAACATTTTAAAGGTTAATTCTTTTAAAGGATGGAGCAAGATAAGTTAAATAAGTCAGGCAGAGAAAGACAAATACCATATGGTTTCACTTATATGAGGAATCTAAAAAACAAAACAAACAAAAAAACAAAAAAAACAAACAGACTCATAAATTACAGAGAACAAACTAGTGGTTGTGGGTGGGTGGAGTGAAATAGGTGAAGGGGATTAAGAGGTACGCACTTCCAGTTATAAAATAAATAAGTCACAGATGGGGCACCTGGGTTGTGCAGTCACTTAAGTGTCTTGGTTTTGGCTCAGGTCGTGATCTCCAAGTCATGGGATCGAGCCCTGCATGAGAGTCAAAGAAGCTAAATAATTTCTGGTTGTGAGATTCAGCCTTGTGTCGGCGCCACGCTCAGCAGGGAATCTGCTTGAGACTCTCTCTCCCTCTACCTCTGCCCCTCCCTGCTGTGCTCTCTCTCTCTCTAATAAATTTTTTTTTAAAAATCTGTTGGATTCCTCCAACTCTCTCTCTCTCCATCTCCCCTTGCAATGGCAGCCTTGGAGGTCACATATTTCAGAAGAAAACAGCTTGGATTACCAAGTCAGCACTTAATGGAAAGAGCTACCCTAAAAGTTTACCCAACCCACATTAGAATATGATGTGAATGAGAAATAAACTTCCATTGTGTTAAGACATTGGGATTTTGAGGTTTATCTCCTGAGGCAGCTAGAGCTAATTATCCTACCCAAAGCACTCCCAATAGTACCTGCCAGGTAAAATGCACCCAGTAAATGTATGTAATACTTGTCATCATCATCAATAATGGAAAGGACATTGTAGTCTTCAGAATATTTGGGATTAAGTCCTTACCTTCTATCAATAAAAATACATTTTACCTGTCAGCACCTCATCTCATAAATAGAGAACAAACTTAGCCTCATGACGGTGTTGTGGGAATTAACATAGAGATATAAAAATATTTTGGAGGGGCGCCTGGTTGACTCAGTCGGTTAAGCATCTGACTTTGGCTCAGGTCATGATCCCAGGGTCCTGGGATCAAGCCTCACATCAGGCTCCCTGCTTATCAAGGAGCCTGCTTCTCCGCCTCCCTCTGTTCCCCTGCTTGTGCTTTCTCTCTCTCTCTCTCTCTCTCTCACTCTGTGTCAAATAAATATATAAAATCTTAGAGAGAGAGAGAGAGAGAGAGGAGGGAGGGAGGGAGGAAGAGGGAAGAAGGAGATTTAAAAAAAACATTTTGGAACTGACACATAAATGTTAAATATTTTTACCAAATGATTGTTAATTATTTCTAATTATTCACTGCCACTCATTGTCATACTTCTAGAACATTCCTATAAAAGGAGTACGTACCCTCACTGTACTGATGTTGGGTTTGGTCGTGTGACTTGCTCTAGCCAATAGTGTGTGAGGGAATGTGGCACAATCACACTCAAGCAGAAGCTTTAAAAACCACTGTGTGTGAATTAGCAATATCTCTTTTTCTCCCTTTGACATGAAAAAGTATATCACAGAATGGGACTTCTTCTTCCTGGTCTTGCAAATGAAGACAAATGGAGCAGAGCCACAGCTGAACAATAGTCAGCATAAATCATGAGTGAGAAATAAACTCTCGTTGTTGGAAGGCACTAAGATTTTGGGGCTGTTTATTAATGCAGCATAACCTAACTAAGCTTTAGCTAAATTATATATTAACCAAGAGGTATTGACTAATAGAGTAATGTCAGTGTAGACAAAGACATCTGGCAACTTGCTGCGGTTTTCCTTCCCTGACATTTTTCTAAACAACTTCTATTGTAACCAATGACTTGAAAGAGGAAATAGTGTTCAAGTGTGCATGTGAAAAGATCCTGCGGTTAATTGCTAATAGTTTGCAGGACAGAACCAACATTCAAAAAAAGATAAACAAACTGAAACAATGGGCTATGTCTAGCAAGATGTCACTTAACTAGAAAGAAATGTAAGATCCCCCACACAACTGCTGGATAAGGAAGTTCTTATGAATATGAAGTTTTAATATGAAGTTTTGTTTATTTAGTTCTCATGAATATGAAGTTTTATTTGATAGGCAACAGAACATAAGGCAAGAGTGTGAACTGTCTGCAAAGAAAACAAATGGATCTCATGCTACATTCATAGAAATGTGGTACCGCAAATAGAGTTTTAGGTGTGATCACTTTAAGGTATTAAATTCCCCCTTAATGTGTAGAACTTAAATGGAAACACTTAAATTTGTTTTGATTAACTCCAAAAAGACAGTGACTAAGTTGGACTTGCCGTGTGTAAATCTTGTTGGAGAGAAGAGCAGGACAATTGGAGGGAGGAAAGGGGAGGGAAGATAGGAGGCCACCACCATAAGTGAGTTTAAATATTTTAATTCAAATATTTGAAAGCCTGTCTTTTGGAATATGCATGAGAATTACTCTGCATGACTCTGAAATACAAAACAAAAGCATAGTCAGGGGAAAATGGAGGATTTTCACGAACAGTCTCCTCCAAAGATTGAATGGGCAGCTTAGGATGTGTTGGGAAAGAGATCCATGCATTAATGTAAATATGGATTGGTCTCAATGATGGCAAAAGTTTCTCCTAAATGAGAAGAATCAAAACCAATTTACAGAAGGCAGGACCGGAATAAGCCAGTGGAATACCTTGGGGAGGCTATTAATAATTCACGACTTGCAGTTCATGTTGGAAAATGAATTTCACTGACCAAGGAGAAGGGCTAAAATGGTATTACTGAAGCACAAGAGGGGGCAGGGAACCACCCTCACTCCCCCAGAGCCAAGACAGCCAAGGTGCAAGGAGATTTAGGAAAGAGCTGATCTGTCATAGGTGGGTTTTCTTTCTCGTGTCAGCAAAAGAAAGACACATCTTTGGCAAACTCTCTGTTTTAAACCTGGCCTTTCCATTTTTTATTTCTCTAAAACAGAGGGGAAAAGATGGTTATGGGGATACAACTAGTCCCAACTGGTAAAAGAAAGGCAAGTGGCCAATATAAATATTATAGCATAAGGCTGAACTAGAGGAGAAACGAGAAGAAAAGATCAGTCACTCCAAAAACGTTCTCTCAAAATAAAAGGTCATGCCAAGGAAAGCCACAGATGCAACACCGCAAACCCAAGGAGAGCTTTAATCAGGAAAAGCTGGCCTCAGGCACGCACGTGCATGCAGCTTGCTACCCGCCTTTCTGTGTGCCATTTTCTGACAGGAGACAGGAGATTCATTCATGGCCAGATGAAAAAGCAATACACACTTTAAATGGCAGCCCTGGTAGGATTCATGTTTCCACAGCTTTTTTCCTCTTCCTCTCATAAATCTCATTCTATATATTCTCCCAGGGCCATCACACTTGATCTTATTGTTTCAACTATTGTCTTTAGGCTGACCACCCCTAAATCTAAACCTGCAGGTCAGATCTATCAAAATAACTCAAGACCCTTTGATTCTATTGCTTATTAAATATCAGCCCCTTGAATCACCTACTCACACCTCAATCTTAAAATGTCCAAAACTCCCACATCTATTGTCCTATTACATTCCCATCCCAAGGAATGATAGATCCCCAAGTCAGGAACTTGGAAATCATATTCCTTTTTTTCTCTCTCCTTCATCATCTTGTCCATTAATACTCTGTCTTCCCTCACCTCCCACCCCTCCATTCCCATCCAAGCCCTGTTCATTATGTCTCCCGAGCACTTCTCTCCATCCTGGCTAGCACTACCTGAGTTTAAACACCATCGTCTCTCATCTCTGTTACTTCAACATTCCCCTAAGTGGCTTTCATGATGTTAATCTTCCCACCCTCCAATCTTTTCCACATAGCATTCAGAGTAATCTTCCTAAAAATGTAAATCTGATATTACTCATCTATTTAAAACTCTTCAGATATTCCCTCTTGCCATCAGAATGAAGTTCAAAATGGCTAATGAGGAAGATAAAGCTCTTGTATTCTGGCCTGTGCCCCCTCCCCAACTTCTCTCTAGACATTCTCCTCTTTGCCGTCTCTGTCCCACGAACACCCCTTCACATGCAAAAAGCTTCATCAAGTTACTGAATTTATCATACTTTCTTTTACCCCAGAATCTTTGTACATTCTGTTCCTTTTGTCTGGAAACTCCTACTCTTTGTGCTACTTCCAACCTCTACCTCTTACCTCTTACCTTCAGGACCACTGGGAAGCCTATAAGACCCCATCCATACCCTCATAATATGCCCTTGGCTTTCTAAGCACTGTCCCCATACATCCCAACAGTTTCCTGCATCTCACCATGTAAAGGCATGGACCAGGGGATTGTGTTCCACCTGTCAGTCAGGGTGACTGACCCTCAACCAGTGAGTTAGGAATGGCTGGATAATTTGTTCACACATCAGTAGGACAGTTCTGGAATACATTCTATGCTTTTGTAAGCATACATAAAAGTAAAGATTTTCTCAAATTTGTTGTCCCTTTTTGCTTAATAAAATGAAGGCATAATTACCATACAAAGACTAACCCCGTAAAGTCTAGAAAGCAGTAATGCCCAAAATGCATCAAAAAATTCAATGTAAAGTGACATTATACACTTACAAATTGAAAAAAAGAAAAAATTTTCCCAAGTAATATGGAGTCAAAATGGGAGAGCACAGTCACTATTTTTTTAAATAGTGAGAATACTAAATATCAAAAATCATTATAGCCAAAGCTGTGCTCAAAGGCAAATCCATAGCCTTAAGTGTAACACTAATTAAACAGAACAGCTTGAAAATAAATTAATTAAGCAGTAAGCTGAGTAACTTAAAATGTTTTAAATGCCATAGCCACTTAATAAATAAACTAAAATGAAGGTAAAGAACAGTAATCAAAGAACCAACAAAAGAGAGATCAATACAATTCAAATTTAGGACCTGGTTATGAAAGTAAGGAGGACAATAAAATAGACATCTTCTGACAAAACAAATCACAAAGGGGAAAGTCTTAGTAACATACGTAGAACATAAGAGAACAGTTGAAAATTGAGCAGAAGTGTCTTCTTTTATTGAGATTCTTAGTTGTCTTAATGACTTCCAGAA
Source organism: Ursus maritimus (assembly GCF_017311325.1). Lineage (NCBI taxonomy): Eukaryota > Metazoa > Chordata > Mammalia > Carnivora > Ursidae > Ursus > Ursus maritimus. The sequence continues at coordinate 35,464,653 of NW_024426663.1, read as the reverse complement.
CTACCATGTCTTCAACACCACCACAATTTTGGTGAGGCTGCAAAAACTACATTATTTCCCTGCATTTAAAAAAGAAGCAATAAAATTGATTTTTTAAGGCTATATCCTTTTTTTTTTTTTTTTTTTTTTAAGATTTTATTTATTTATGTGACAGAGAGACAGCCAGTGAGAGAGGGAACACAGCAGGGGAGTGAGAGAGGAAGAAGCAGGCTCCCAGCGGAGGAGCCCGATGTGGGACTCGATCCCGGAACGCCGGGATCACGCCCTGAGCCGAAGGCAGACGCTTTAACGACTGCGCTACCCAGGCGCCCCAAGGCTATATCCTTGATCAGATTTTAATTTTGATAAAATTTGTCTCTATTGCAGTAAATATCCCAAAGACGTGTGTCTCAAAGCCCTGAGGTTTACAGCCAAACATGATGGACTGCCCATGACAATGGATACAAATGCTAGCGTGGGTTTAATTATGCTAGAATTTTTATGATAATTATAATGATATTGTTATGAAGTATGCTAGGCTTTTAGCGGCTAGTCTCTAAACCTATTTTCCTTATAAATCCTTTTATTTTTAGTGCACTATTTTATAGAATAAGAGGTTTTTCAGGAACACATATATTGCATTAAATCATAAACACCTGTGTATGTAAGAATTTAGTATATAATAAAGGAATTATATAAATCAACAGAAAAAGTATAGAATGTAAAATATAATAATAATGTTAAAAATAGGTAGCATCTTGGTGGAAAAACAAGTTAAATAATTACCTTAGATCAAGAAACCTCCAAATAATTAAATATAAAAGGATAAAAATATTAGAAAATTTTAAAATAGATAAATATTTAATGTTGAAATGGGGTAGAATTTCAAAACACAGAAGCAGTGGAAGTAGTCACAAAGGAAAAAATTAAAACACATCAAATAAAATTTCTAAATTTTGTTGGTCAAAAATGCATTTTTAAAAATAACAAAAACCCTGAGAAATAGTTGCAAAGGATTAATATCTTTTATTAACTGGAGAAAAAGAGGGGAAAAAACTACACACACGCACACACACACACACACACAGAATCATCAGAATGAAAAAAAAAGAACTATGACATCAGAAAGAAGAATGTTTTTTAGGGGGAAGAAATTAATAATGTACTAACACATTTGAAAATCTTACTTAAATACATTTCCCGAGAAAAAGTCATATCAAAAGAGAAGTAGAAAACATGAATAGACCAATATCCACGGGAAAATGTTTAAATACGCATATTGAATGATTACATTCCTAAAGTGTCTTATTAGTAAGTTCTCTCAAACTTTCGAGGAACAGTAACTTTTGCAGAGAATAGAAAAGATGGAAAGATTCCCAATTCAGGGCTTGGAACTAGCTAACTGATACCAAAACTTAACCAATTAGCCTCAGGGAAACTTCTTTCTGAGGGACTTTCCCTAGGAAGGGGCCCACACTGTGCTCTCCAAAATATTCGTACATCATAGGTTCTCTGGCTTCCTCAGCTCTGATGGACACACATGCCAATTAGCCTCATGCTTATTCTCTCTTGCCAACACTCAACCTCATGTACTAAGACACATTCAGCCTTACATATCTACTAAGGCTGAATACATTCTCAGAACAACTTTGGAAAGAAAGGCTGGTACGTGGAAGGGAAAACAAAGGCCCCCTGGCCCTACATTCAGTCCTCCCATCAAAAAATGTTGCTTATAGAAATGTCTCTCCTAGGTATATACTTAACAGAAATGCATACATATGTTCACCATGAAACATGTCCAGGAATAGAGCAACACTATTCATAGTTGCCAAAAAATTCAGTTGCCAACACTATTCATAGTCTGCTATGTCCATCTATAGCAGACAGGGCTGGGACCAGAGTGAGGTAAGGGAAGCACTCTCCTCAGGAGTAAAATTTAAAGGGGTGTCAAAAAAGCTCATAGTCAAGATAAACAATATTTTAATGCAATATCTTTTTAATCAAAAGTAATACAAAAAGGGGCCCCTGAGTGGCTCTGTTGGTTGAGTACCCAACTCTTGGTTTTGGTTCAAGTCATGATCTCAGGATCTTGGGATTGAATGGTTTCCCTTCCTTGAAAGGGGATACAAGGAGGTTTCTGGAATGCTGGGAATATTCTATTTCTTGGTCTGTATGTTACATGGGTTTTACATGGGAAAATTCATTAACCTGTTTGCTCATGGTCTGTGTACTTTTTTTTATATGTGTTATCCTTTAATTTAAAAAATATTTAGAGTTGTCTTTCTCAGAAGTTAAAATATATCAAAGCAAGTTAGAATTGAGATGAATCCCCTGGAGGAGGAGGAAGAAAAGCTATCAGAGCTGCAGGAGGCAGCTTTCAGGGCACTACCTTATTTCTGGGCTTCTATCCTTGACTAACCCCCAGGCCAAAATAAGTAAAGTGAATTCTTCATTACCAAGCACGGCTAGCACCCAACGGACATCATGTGTTCTACCCATTCAGAACATTGGGCTGTCAGGAGTTAACCCACCAGTGGGCATGATTCACCAAGTATTAATTACATTTGCTGCTTGCTCAGATTTTTCTGGGGATAGGACAGGACAGCCCAGATTTCATCCAAATCCCAGAGGAACCTTTCCTCTAGAAACCAGACCCTGCCATATCAGACATGACAAGACTTCCAAGCAGTAGACAAGGCAACAGTCCAGGAGACTGGCAGTCACTGGCCAGTTATGCCAATACCCCCAGGTGGCTGTCAGCATGACCAGCACAGAAAGTGACCATCTCCCTACAGACCACCACAGAAGTCACGCATTGTATGGTGGGGCAGGAGTTGCTGGAGGCAGGGAAAGGTCATTTCAAAAGGTGAATTGGAACCAAACGTGGTAAATTGTGGCCTAGTTCCCAAGCAGGAGCAGAGTCTGTCCTGGCTACCAGCAGTGCCCAGCCTCACTGCCAAGCCTGCAGAGGCTTTTCAGTGGGAAGACTTGGCTGCTTTGGATTTTAATGGCCCCTGAAAAGGGGAAGGCAGCAGGCAATGAGAATGGTCAGCAGATTTTTTTCCTGAGTATCCAAGAAATGCTGACAAGGCCATCACCAATCTCCTTGACAGGGAAACGATCATCCAGGGACCCCTTTCTGAACTCAGACCTGGGGCCTGAGGCCTGCTTGCCAGTGGTCAACTTGTTCCTTTTTCTGTTTCCAAATCAGTTTCTAAAATCAGCTGGGGGTTCCCACATGGATGGACCTTGAAGACATAGAGCTAAGTGAAATAAGCCAGTCATGATAGGACAAAGACTATATGATTGCCCCTAGATGACGTACCTAAAGTAGTCACATTCACAGAGGCAGATAATAGAATGGTGGCTGTCAGGGGCTGGGCTGGGAGAAATGGGAGGGGTGGGAAATTATTGTTTCAGGAGCAAAGAGAGTCACTTTGAGAAGATGAAACAAGTCTTGACATGGAAGGTGGTGTTGGTTGAACAACAACATGAATGTACTTAACACCACTAAACCATGCGTTTAAAAATGGTAAATTATATGTTATATATATTTTACCACAATTTTTAAAAGAAAAAAGCAGCCGGGGAAAGTGAAGTTCTCAGCCATATCCCCCATGCTGTGAAGTCACCTTATCTTCCATCAGTTCAGCCCTTGGGCTGTGCCCAGACCCACCTCTACCTGTGAGCTCAGCGATGCATCTCCAGAATGTGTATTTGGGATAATAAGGGCCTTTTTTCCTCATCCTTTCCCCAACATGCCTCCTCCCCACACACTACCAGAGAGGTAAATTTACCAATAGAATTATACCAAAGAATTGAGCTAAAATATTAAAGAAACAGTTCAAAGACAATTGTGAACAAGATACCAGAAGAAGAAAGGTAAGTAGCCAACCCTGGATGGTATGTCTATATCCAATGCAGTTTTCTGCAAAACCTCTCATTCTGTCATTTCCTTTCTCCAGTCTTTTCCTCACCAGATACTTCTTCTCCAAACTCAGCCTCAGGTCTCCTGATCAAGAAAAAAAAACCTCTTCCAGGAAAGCAACCCAAAATTCAATTCCACAGAGGTGTAAAGTAAAAGCTTTAACTTGTTAGCTCTAGCAAGAGGTTATCAGCTCACAGATCTTGTCTGCAAACATGGCTTTATGTAAAATCTGACAGTGGGATTTCATGGAGGAAATAAGGGGAGTGGCAGGGCATAAGGGGCATGAAGGTCTTCAGAAACTCCTGAAGGAATATTCAATAGCTGCCTACTTCTCGTCAATCACAAACAGTCCTGAGTTTTCCTCCACAAAGACTTCTCTCTGTGAGGGCCCACTCACAGGTTCCTAAGCACAGAGAAGAGGAAGCCAGGAATTCTAAGAAAAAAAAATACATAATAGCTACTTTTTTGGCATTTACTCTACATAACGTATTATCCTATGTAGTCTTTATCACTGTCTTATAAGAGGAATATTACTCACATGTGACAAATGGAAACTAAGACTTTGAAAGAGAAAGCAATTGCCTGTTTTTTAACTTCTACATACACACATGGATCATCATGAAGGGCCTTTTTGGGTTTTTTTTCTTTTCCACATTGCCCTTTGTCTCCATTTACAGCTCACTCTCTTAGACCCAAAAACCCAACACCCCTAAAAGTATAGAAGTCAGGAGCACACTCTAGAGTCCCAAAGTCCCTGTGTTTGAACTCATCACTTACTAGTTGAAAAACCTGTGTATGTGTGCTTGCAACATCAAATCATGTGTCTGAGAGAACATGCCCAAGACCCAACCCTATCTAATAAACATCCTTTATGTAACAAAATTAATTGCCTTTAGAATAAAAATCTTTAAAAAGATGTCTGAAAATATAAGTCAGAACTAAGTACTGTGAACACATCCTATCTGGTTAGCTCTACATCAAAGAAAGCATTTTGCAGTCCAGATTGTACCAACTCCTCCCACATGCAGCAACAAATACATGTTGAGCACTGCTGTGGGATAGATACAAAAAGGAGTAAGAGCTGGTCCTCATCCTCAGTAGTTCACAGTCCAGGAAAGGATATACCCAAGTAGACAAGTAAATGAGCAGCAGGATAGGTTTTAATACAAAGATGGACACAACACAGTGGGGTCACAATGAAAAGGGTGCATTGATAGGAATAGGAATATACTGAGGAACAAAGGAGGGAAAACATCCCCAGCAGAAGGGAGGAGCATGTGTAAGTATACAGGGGCCGGAAGGAACATGTCACCCTCAGGTCACTGCACATGGTTCACAACTAGAAAACAGGAGTGAGGTGCGGCCGGGGACACAACTGGTCAGGTAGGCTGGGGCTGCTGAGACGGCCTGTCGGTCCCTCAAGAGTTTGGATTTCACCCTGCAGGGAACAGGAAGCCGTTCAAGGTTTTTAATCTGACGGTGATGAGATGCAAAGTTCATGTCGCAAAGATAACTTAGGTCACTGTATGGGAAATGGATGGGAGGGAAGTGGGAACAAGGACACGCATGAACGCTCATGCAGTTGTTCAAGGGAGAGAGAACTGGGGCTTAGAACAACAGATTCAAGAGATTTTATCTGGGAGATTACACAGAATTTGGTGAAGAGAAGGGGTGTAAAAGAGGAAAGATTTAAAATTATTCCCATATTTTGGGCTTAGATACAGGACAGTAGCCAACGATTCAACAAAGGAAAGGACACTCTCCCTTCAGTGAGCTTGAGAGCACACCGTCGAAGCATGTGGGTAATCTAAAGCCCGTGAATGCCTATCTACTAAGTAAGGGAGCCTGGTGAAAGAAACCCTTAGTTCCTATGATCCACTCCCTCTCATTGCTTCATCTCCCATTCTGCTCATGAGGGCTCAGTACAAAAAAAGACCTCCATGAAAGCCCATCCTTCTGCACACCCTGCTGTCTAGGCCCAGATGCAGGCTGTACCAGTTCGTCCGGGTGAGCTGTGTGGAGTCCTCTTCTTTGGGTTGCTAACATATCACCAGCTTATCACATGAAGCAGCACACCTTTATCTTTTAAAACCACATTGAAAGTAGCTGGGCCTCTAAAGACTCCTGAAATTCATATATGTCCTTAATTAATCTATGGGTCCAAGCGCTGCCAGGCAGTCCACCTGGGTCAGCTGAAGGACATCCACACAGCCTCTCCTGCCCCAGCCCAAGCGACGCAGGCAGCCAGGTCTGTCAGCCGTACCCTCTGGGCTCAAGTGTCTTTGGGACTAATTCCCTGCTGGTCACAGCCAGGGAGTACACATAGATTCCCTCTACCTGAGGGAACATTTAGTCTTCTTAATTTTTCACTACAGCCTTTATTTCTCATAAGGATATACACACATATTAGTTATAAGAATGTTCATCAAATCATTGTTTATCATGTCAAAAAGCTGCAAACCATCTGAATTTCCGACAACAGTATAACAACAGATTAAAGCCTATCTATATCATGGAATACTATGTAGCTCCCCAAAATGTTGTTCCGTAAATGGACCCATGGATATGGAAAGATACTCACCACAGAATGCTTACTAGCACATAAGCTCTATGAGGGCAAGGGCGTTGTTTTGTGCATCAATGTACTCCAAATGTCTAGAACAGAACCAGGCATATACCAATCATTCATTAAATATCTGCTGATTGAATCATATGAGAAGTGGGAAAAGCAGGTAACACAAGAGCGTGGTTCCATTTCTGTAAAAAGAAGCACTATGCACATAGATATAGAAAAGGATCTGGAAAAATATGCATCAAAATACTATCAGTAGTTTTCTTCTAGGTCGGTAGACTTTTCTATACTATTTTATTTTATTTTATTTTAAAGATTTTATTTATACGAGAGAGAGAGAGAGCACACGAGCAGGGGGAGGAGCAGAAGGAAAGGGAGAGAGAGAATCTCAAACAGATTCCATGCTGAGAACAGAGCCTGACACGGGGCTCAGTCCCATGACCCTGAGATCATGACCAGAGCAGAAACCAAGAGTCAGATGCTTAACCGACTGAGCCACCCAGGCACCCCAGTACTCTTTTATTTATTTATTTATTTATTTTTCTGTGCAAAGCTCAAGTCTCTATCATAACGTGGACCAAAACAAAAAAGAAACTATTGGGGGTGAGGGATTGGAGGGGAGATGCAATTACAAACTGAGCTCTTGTTTCTCAAATTCACCTATGCTTTGCATGTCAGAATAACACTACATTATCTATCCACAACCCTGCTTGTAACCTGGAACGCTAATTTGCACTAACACGGAACAGTCCCCTTGGCTCTAACCTCATTATCAGCCTGTGTTCCATCTAGTGCCCACAGGACCCCCATCACTCTTGATAGACCCCATTCTAGTCCCTCATGACTGAGCTCTACAGAAGCATCCAATTTCCCCTCCAACTGAGAAAGGGACATTTTACTACTCTCTTCACAGAAACAGATTGCCCACGTTTGCAGGACAGTCCTCCTTTCCTTACTACCCCAAGCGTGAGAGTGTGAACGCTTCTCACCCAGTTTCTCCATAGGCATCACCTTCCAGGGCCTAGTCCCAGGTGAACTACGACTGCCCTGGAGGAAAACAGGGCAAACAAAAACACCGAAACTTTGTAAAAGCAGTTCGTGTCAAGTCGCCCGGCTACCAGACCTGGTGCATATAATCCTCCTCTGGCTGAGCTAATTGGCTTAGCTCACTGATGATTTTATAGCCCCAGAAGCCGTTCTCTGATTGCAAGAATGAGAGTTGCCAAATGATCTTAAACCACAGCACAGACGGGCCCAGTGCCATCAGAATGTTTGGGGAAAGAGCTATTTTAAACAAATGCTCCTGTGGGTATAAGGATACTATTCTGTCTAGACTCCTTCTAACACCTGTTGCTCACTCATCCTACCCCCAGTCTACCTCCCCCTTGACATCACCATGGCCAAGACAAACCATGGTCACCTGACCGAGCCCAGAGATGTGGCCACATGAACAGCAGATGCAAGCAGCCCAGGCATTGCATGCTCTGGCAAAGCCCGTCAGGCCCAGACAGCTTTGCTGCCAGGTATCCAGGAGCCATTGACAGGCAGAGAGCAGACCTGGCAGGCCATTATTTTAAACTTTCAGATGGCCAGCGAAAAGAGTCTTCTTCCTGAGAGTATCACAGCTTTGGTTCTGGCATGCAAACCCACATCAAGCATAGAAAGAGAGGATAGCAACACACTTGCCCAATCCAGTTCATCTCTCTATACCTAAATGTCCTTTACCATATCCCCGAGAAGTGGCTGTCTAGCCTATCCTTGGATCCTTCTGGTGACCAGGAAGCTCACTACCTCATGAAACAACTCACTTCATTTCAGAGCAGTCTTCCTTATATTGAGCTGAATCCCTTCCTATAGCCTTTCCTGCCCCTGCTATACTTGAGAAAGTTACATGGGGAAAAAAATCTCCTGTCTCTCTCATGCAATTCAAATCAACAAAGGTTTCTGCGTAAGGCACATAAAACAGTTCAGATACATAGGGAAAGCAAACTCCCCCAGGGAGTTCCTGACAGCTTAGAGCCTGGGTTTTAATAAGTCCAGGGGACAAAAGGGTAAGGCTGGGCTTGCGCTGGGTTAGAGGTCAGATTTGGGATCACTGCATAAAGGCAGGATTCCAAAGGGTAGTCCTCAGAAAAAAGAAAAGAATGATAGAAGTTGGTATACTGAAAAGATATTGTGTGATTCAAACTAGGTTCTGAATGGAACAGGAAAAAAATTACTTCCCCAATAATTCCCTAAACACAAGTTCACATTCTTTGAAAAAATATTTACACTATATATGTAGGCTGAAAAACTTAAGTTGAAATCTTCATTTTAAATGTTTGTTTTTTAATTCATTTTTTATTGTGTTATGTTAGTCACCATACAGTACATCATTAGTTTTTGATGCAGTGTTCAATGATTCATTGCTTGGGTATAACACCCAGTGCTCATTACAACACGTGCCCTCCTTAATACCCATCACTGGGCCACCACAACCCCACCCCCCTCCCCTCTGAAACCCTCAGATTGTTTCCCAGAGTCCATAGTCTTTCATGGTTCATCTCTCTCTCTGATTCCCCCCTTCAGTTTTCCCTTCCTTCCCCTAATGTCCTCCAAGCTATTCCTTAAGTTCCACATATGAGTCAAACTATATGAAAATTTCTTTCTCTGCCTGACTTACTTCACTATGTGTAATCCTCTCCAGTTTCATCCATGTTGTTGTAAATGGCGGGTATTCATCCTTTCTGATGGCTAAGTAATATTCCATTGTATATATTGGTCCAAAACCAAAGCACATCTTCTCTGGAGGAACACACTTTAAACTCAAGTCTCGGGATTTATCACAAAGTTTCCAGAAACAATAGCTCAAAATCAAAAATCATCAAACATACAAGGAAATAAGCTACATGATCAAGAATTGGAATAAAGAAAAAACTGCTGAATCAGAACCATACAGATCACAGATATTATCATTATCAGACACAGAATATTAAGTAAGTACCTTTAATGTGTTTAAAGAAATTAGTAAATTTTTTGAGAATGTAACAAAGGAAAAAGAAAGCTTATCAAAACAAATAATTTAGATTGGAAAAATACCAAAGTAGAACCCGTACAAATAAAAGAATGCAAGAATGGAAATTATAAATTTGGTTGATGAGTGAAACTATATAAAATGGAAAGAGAAGGAGTATATTTAAAAATAGGTTGGAAAAATACACAAAATACAACATGGAAATACAGAGATGAAAATATTGCAAGAGGTTAAAAGATATGGAGGATAGAATGAGAAGGTCTGACATATGTCTAATCTGAGGTCTAAAAAGAGTAACAGAATGAAGCAGAAGCAATATGACTGAGTGTTTTTCCAGGAAAAAATCCACAGATTGAGGTAGCACAGTAAAGCTCAATGAAGATAAGAAAGAAAATAGGAAAAAAAAAAAGCCTTGACCCATTATAGTGAATCTGTAAACATCAAAAGCAAAGAGATCTTTAAAACAAGCAAAGAGGAAAAAAACAGATTACCTATAAATAATTCAAGTCAGACTGACAGCTGATTTCTCAATTTTAACAATATAAGCCAGAAACCAGTAAAAATGGTTATCTTAAAGTGCTGAAAGGAAATAAATGTCAAACTAGTATTCTCTACCAAATTAAATTTACTTTAAAGACTAAGAGTGAAATAAAGATATTTTCAAAAAGAATCAAAACTTAAAGAGTATGCTACTAGCAGAAATTCACTAAAGAATTTTCTAAAAGATGCATTTAAACAAGAAAATGACACTGGGGCACCTGGGTGGCTCGGTTGGTTAAGCATCTGCCTTTGGCTCAGGTCATGATCTCAGGGTCCTGGGATCGAGCCCCACATCAGGCTCCCTGCTCAGCGGGGAGTCTGCTTCCCCCTCTGCCCCTTCCCCCTGCTCTTATTCGTGCGCACGCTCTCTCTCTCTCTTTCTCGCTTCCTCCCAAATAAATAAATAAAATATCTAAAAAAGAAAAGAAAATGATCCTAAAAAGTAGGTCTTAGATTCAAGGAGGATTGGAGAACAAAGTAAATATTAGTAAACATAAAGTAAACATAAACAAATATTGACTATATAAATAATAACAATTATGGTCATCTGAGAGGCTAAAAGATCAATGTAGAACTAAAACAGTAAGTCATGGCAACAACAATTTATAATAAAGAAAAGAAGATTAAAGTTATGGCATTTGATTTCTCATACATAAGGAGAATAAAGATATTAATTATCTTTAGACACTATAAAACATATCTGTTAAAATTTTTAGGGTAACCATTAAAGCAATTGAAATAGAGTATATAATTTCCAAACTACTCGTGTTAATCAACATAAAACAAAAGGAAATAAACATGGAAAACATGGGGGGAAAGCATGCAATAAGATAAAAAACAAACCCAAATCAAACAGGAATCATGATATAACATAAATAGATTAAGTTCTCCAATTAGAAGCAAAGATGGTCATTTTCATTCCAGCTATATGTTAACTATAAGAAACAGAAAACATTAAATAATAAGAATGTAGAAACAGTGAAAGTAAAAAGATGAAATATGCCAAGTAAGTACTAATTAAAAGAAAGCTGAGATATTCTTATCAGACAAAATACATTTTAGGCAAAAAAAAAAAAAAAGGTATTATTCACTCGTAAGGTATAACACTCTGAACCCATAAGCCCCTACAAAGTAGGGCTTTAAAGATATAAGGCAGAAGTTAAAGAAACCGCAAAAACTGACAATTTCACTATTATAGAGGGAAACTGTATACACCTCTCTTAGTGAATGATAGATTAAACAGACAAATATATCACAAAGGATATGTGGATTTTCCCACTTAACATCTATTCTAATCTTGCTTTAGTGTATCTTCCTATACTGTGAAGCTAGAAACCTAAAATTATATTTGCCAGGTTCACATGTATGACCCAGTTTCCTGGTATAATTCTGGTCTCTGCCCATTTCACTGTCATAACTATTAAGAGCACCCTATTTTACACTCAGAAGTGTCCGGTATGGATAATAAATTGTATAGTTACTCTACTTATATGTACAATACCATAAAAGCAAAAGTTTTTTCCAAGCATTCTGTGACTCAAATATTAAAAGCCACATTACATTCAGAGATATAATTTTTCCAAAGAGGTGAACAATTCTTTTGGGCAAAATAAGATATGGCATCCTTGGATTTACATGATATGACATTCCTCAAAATTCAGTATATATTAAAGGATGAAGACACTTTAAAAAGTCATGCAGGATGTGGGACAATTCTTCACTGTATGAGGCTGTTCTACACATTTTGGGACATTAAATATTTAGTACTTTTGCCCACTAAGTGCCAGTTGTGCATCCTCCAATTATTGTAAGAAAATCAAAACACTCCCAACATGGTGGCTTCACCCCAGTTCAATACCACTGAGTGCAGATGGCAGAGGCAATTAAGAGGCCATTTTATTTCATGTGAACATCAAGAACCTGAGTAATATGCCATGGGCTCTGAAACCTTTTAGTACATACTCTTTTCCTGCAGGTAAAGTGCTTCCCCTCAGGCTCCAAAGTAAGTTAGACGGTGGCTCTGAGCCTGAATTTACCATATCTCCACCCTAGAAGACATTTCCAAAAATTATCTTTAAAAAAATTAAACTGTTTTAGAACAGTTTTAAATTGACAGAAAAAAAATGTAAAGATAGTTCCATATACTCTACACCAAGTTTTTCCTATTGTTAACATCTTACATTAGTATGGTGCATTTGTTAGCATCAATGAACCAACACTGATATATACAATATTGATATAATTTTACAATACTATACAATATTATTATTATTATTATTATTATTAACTAAAGTTCATACTTTATTCAGATTTCCTTAGTTTTTACCTAATGTCCTTTTTTTGTTCCAGGATCCCATTTAAGATACCACATTATAGCTAATAGTCATATCTCCTTATGCTCCCCTTAGCTGTGACAGTTTTTCAGACTTCTCTTGGTTTTGATGACCTTAACAGCTTTGCAGAGTCCTAGTGGGTATTTCATAGAATGTCCTTTACTTAAAATCTGTCTCATAGTTGGAGCTGTACTTACATGTTCTTAGGAGGAAGACCCCCTCCCCATCTTAATCACATCATGGCAACGGTAACTGCTATCAACAGGACTTATCACTGTTTATGTTAATCTTGATCACCTGGCTCAGGTCATATTTATCAGATCTCTCCACTGTGGAATTACTCGTTATTCTCCTTTTCTAAACTGTACCTTTTGGAATGCACAGTTTACACTTAAGTGGGGGGTAAAGCTCACCCTCCTTGAGGACAGAGTACCTACATAAATTATTTGGAATTCTTCTACATGGAAAATTTCCACTCTCTCCCATTTATTTATATATTCAATTATTTATTTATATCAGTATGAACTCATGGATATTTATTTCACATTTTGGGTTATGATCCAAAAATATTTTATTTATCTTGTTTCTCAAATTGTTCCAGCTTTTGCCATTTTCCTTGTCTCATATGTCCTTTTTATATACCCTTATTATCGTGGGGGGGATTTGAGATTTGGGGGTTGTTTTTTTTTTATGTCCTTACTTGCTGGTACTAAAAGATGTTCCAGGATCATCCTGTGTGTATCCTGCAACCACTCCTAGAATCAGCTATTTCTTTACTTCTTTTATTGGAGAATTGCGGTATAGATATACGGCTTGCTATAGGGGTAATGTTGCTTCCAGCCTCCTCAGCTAACAGCAATGAAATACATGTGCATATACTAACACAGGTATATAATCTGCTCTATAAATATTTCTAAACATAAACATCTGTATGTTAGCCTAAATATATTAGGCTGGGAGTTCATCCTGGTATCTCCAAATCTCCTCCTACAAGGATCAATCTAACATCTTCTCCTTGCTTATGTGTAACCACCACTCCAACACTGAGAAACTGGGCTCCCACCATCCATCATCCATCTACTTAATCATGTAATTCCAGTATACATGATAGCAGTATCAGAATTGTTAATCCCATGGGAAAGTTTATTAATCTAAGTACAATGCTTATGTACATTTCCATTGGACTTTAGACCCACAGATTGCACCATTTCCAAACTTACTTAGGTCAGCACCTTTCCCTCCACCCCATCTCAGTGAAGTTCTCTCATACATTTGTAATGTAGCTGGATTGTTTTGTCACATTCTCTGTTCTATCCTGGGATCTCCTGAACTCCTAACTTATTTTTTTATTTGACTACATTAAGGTTCACTCTTTGTACTCTATAGTTCTATAGGTTTTGACAAATGCATATTGTCATGTATTCACTATCACAGTATCCTATGAACAGCTGGACCACCCTAAAAAAATTCCCCTATGATGTACTTATTCAACCCTCCCACCACTAAATCCCTAGCTACCACTGATGTTTTTACCAACCCTATAGTTTTGCCTTTACTAGAATATCATATAATTGGAATCATACAGTACGTAGCCTTTTCAGACTGACTTATTTCATTGGCAATATACATTTATGATTCATATACATCTTTTCATAACTTGATAGCTCATTTCTTTTATCACTGAATAATATTACATTGTATGAATATAACACAGTCTTTCCATCATTCACCTACTGAAGGACATCTTGATATTTCCAATTTGGGGCAATTATGAATAAAACTGTTATAAACATTCATGTATGGGGTTTTTTGAGGGCATAAGGTTTAAATGCTTGTTGGATACCATGGCAAGCTATAATTAAATTTGTATGGAAATTGTCATTCTCCTTTCCAAAGTGGCTATATCATTTTGCAATGAATAAGAGTTCCTTGTGCTCTGCATCCTTGTCAGCAATTCGTATTGTTAGTTTTTTAGATTTTGACCATTCTAATAGGTGTGGAATGGTATCTCAGTGTTGTTTTAATTTACAATTTCCTAATGACAAATGATGTTTAGCATCTTCTATAGGCTTGAAATCTATACAACTTTTTTGGTAAAGTATCTTTTCAGATCTTGCTTCCATTTTTTAAATTGGATTGTTTTCTTGTTGAGTTGTAAAAGTTTTTGCATATTTTAGATACAAGTCCTTTATAAGGTATGTGTTTTGTAAATAATTTCTGCCAACCTATGGCTTGTTTTTTCATTCTCTTAATAGCATCTTTCAAAAAGCATCTTTCAAAAAGCTGATTTTAGTAAAATTCAATGTCATTTTTTCTTTCATGGATTGTGCTTTTAGTGTTGTATCTAAAAACTATGAACCAAACACAAGGTTACCTAGACTTTTCTCACATTTTTCTTCCAGAAGTTTTATAGCACTGCAATTTACACTTAGGTCTATGACACATTTTGAGTTAGTTTTTGTGAAAGCTATGAGATCTATGTGTAGCTTCATGTTTTTGCATATGGACATCCAATTGTTCCAACACCATCTGTTGCAAATACGATCTTCTCTACATTAAATTCCCTTTGTCTTTGTTAAAGATCAGTTGATTATATTTGTGTTAATCTACTTCTGGTTTGTTGTCTGTTCCACTGACCCCTGTGTCTATTCTTCAGTACTGTATTGGCTATTCCATATAAACTTTATTTTTTTTAATGATTTTTTATTATATTATGTTAGTCACCATACAGTACATCCCCGGTTTCCGATGTAAGGCTCGATGATTCATTAGTTGCGTATAACACCCAGTGCACCATGCAATACGTGCCCTCCTTACAACCCGTCACCAGCGTATCCCATTCCCCCGCGCCCCTCCCCTCTGAGGCCCTGTTTGTTTCTCATAGTCCATAGTCTCTCATGCTTCATTCCCGCTTCCGATTACCCCCCCTTTCTTTATCCCTTTCTTCCCCTACTGATCATCCTAGTTCTTATGTTCCATAGATGAGGGAAATCATATGATAGTTGTCTTTCTCTGCTTGACTTATTTCACTTAGCATTATCTCCTCCAGTGCCGTCCATGTTGCAGCAAATGTTGAGAATTCATTCTTTCTGTAGCTGAGTAATATTCCATTGTGTATATGGACCACAACTTCTTAATCCCGTCATCTGTTGAAGGGCATCTCAGCTCCTTCCATGATTTAGCTATTGTGGACATTGCTGCTATGAACATTGGTGTGCATATGGCCCTTCTCTTCATTACATCTGTATCTTTGGGGTAAATACCCAGTAGTGCAATGGCTGGATCATAGGGTAGCTCAATTTTTAACTTTTTAAGGGACCTCCACACTGTTTTCCAGAGTGGCTGTACCAACTTGGATTCCCACCAACAATGTAGGAGGGATCCCCTTTCTCCACATCCTCTCCAACAATTGTTGTCTCTTGCCTTGTCTATTTTTGCCATTCTAACTGGCGTAAGGTGGTATCTCAGTGTGGTTTTGATTTGAATTTCCCTGATGGCTAATGATTTTGAACATTTTTTCATGTGTCTGTTAGCCATTTGTATGTCTTCATTGGAAAAGTGTCTGTTCATATCTTCTGCCCATTTTTTGATTTGTTTATTTGTTTCTCATGTATTGAGTTTGAGAAGTTCTTTGTAGATCTTGGATACCAGTCCTTTATCTGTAGTGTCATTTGCAAATATATTCTCCCATTCCGTGGGCTGCCTCTTAGTTTTTCTGACTGTTTCCTTGGCTGTGCAGAAACTTTTAATCTTGATGAAGTCCCATAAATTCATTTTATCTTTTGTTTCTCTTGCCTTTGGGGATGTGTCATGAAAAAGGTTGCTTTGGCCAATGTCGTAGAGGTTGCTGCCTATGTTCTCCTCTAGAATTTTGATGGATTCCTGTCTCACTTCGAGGTCTTTCATCCATTTGGAGTTTATTTTTGTGTATGGTGTGAGAGAGTGGTCAAGTTTCATTCTTTTGCATGTAGCTGTCCAATTTTCCCAGCACCATTTATTGAAGAGACTGTCTTTTTCCCACCGGATGTTTTTTCCTGCTTTATCAAATATTAGTTGCCCAAAGAGCCGAGGGTCCATTTCTGGGCTCTCTATTCTGTTCCATTGGTCTATGTGTCTGTTTTTGTGCCAGTACCATGCTGTCTTTGTGATCACAGCTTTGTAGTACAGCTCGAAATCCGGCATTGTGATGCCCCCAGCTTTGTTTTTCCTTTTCAACAGTTCCTTGGAGATTCGGGGCCTTTTCTGTTTCCATACAAATTTAAGGACTATTTGTTCCAGTTCTTTGAAAAATGTCCTCGGTATTTTGATCGGGATAGCATTGAAAGTGTAGATTGCTCTGGGTAGCATGGACATTTTAACTATGTTAATTCTTCCAATCCATGAGCATGGAATATCTTTCCATCCTTTTATGTCTTCCTCAATGTCTTTCAAGAGTGATTTATAGTTCCTAGAATATAGGTCCTTTACGTCTCCGGTTAAGTTAATTCCAAGGTAACGTATGGTTTTTGGTGCTATTGTAAATGGGATGGATTCCTTAATTTCTCTTTCTTCGGTCTCATTATTCGTGTATAGTAATGCAACTGATTTCTGAGCATTGATTTTGTATCCCGCCACGTTACTGAATTGCTCTATAACTTCTAATAGTTTGGGAGTGGCTTCTTTTGGGTTTTCCATATAGAGTATCATGTCATCTGCAAAGAGAGACATTTTGACTTCTTCTTTGCTGATTCGAATACCTTTGATCCCTTTTTGTCGTCTGATTGCTGTTGCAAGGACTTCTAGTACTATGTTGAATAATAGTGGCGAGAGTGGGCATCCTTGTCGAGTTCCTGATCTTAAGGGAAAGGCTTCCAGCTTTTCCCCATTGAGAATAATATTTGCAGTAGGCTTTTCATTGATGGCTTTTATGAGATTGAGAAATGTACCCTCTATTCCTACACTCTGAAGGGTTTTAATCAGGAAAGGATGCTGTATTTTGTCAAATGCTTTTTCGGCATCAATTGAGAGGATCATATGGTTCCTGAGTCTTTTCTTGTTGATATGATGTATCACGCTGATTGATTTGCGAATATTGAACCACGCTTGCATCCCAGGTATGAATCCCACTTGATCATGATGGATAATCCTTTTAATGTACTGTTGGATTCTATTAGCCAGGATCTTGTTGGGGATTTTGGCTTCCATATTCATTAGGGAAATCAGTCTGTAATTCTCCTTTTTGAGGGGGTCTTTGCCTGGTTTGGGGATCAAGGTAATATTGGCCTCATAGAATGAGTTTGGTAGCTTTCCTTCTGTTTCTATTTTTTGAAATAGCTTTAGGAGAATAGGTATTATTTCTTCTTTGAATGTTTGGTAGAATTCCCCCAGAAAACCGTCCGGGCCTGGAGTTTTGTTATTTGGAAGGTTGTTTATCACTGACTCAATTTCTTCATAATTAATTGGCCTGTTTAAGAAATCAATTTCTTCCTGTTTCAATCTTGGTAGTTTATAGGTTTCCAGGAAGGATTCCATCTCTTCCAGATTGCTTAGTTTATTGGCATATAGCTGTTGATAAAAATTTCTAATAATCCTTCCAATTTCAATGGTGTTGGTCATGACCTCTCCTTTTTTCATTCATAATTTTAATAATTTGGGTCCTTTCTCTTTTCTTTTGGATAAGTCTTGCCAGTGGTCTGTCAATTTTATTGATTCTCTCAAAGAACCAGCTTCTAGACCTATTGATCTGCTCTACTGTACTTCTGGTTTCTGATTGATTGATTTCTGCTCTAATTTTGGTCAACTGCTTCCTTGTGCGTGGATTAGGCCTGTCCCTCTGTTGCTGTTCCAGCTTCTTGAGGTGAGAATATAAAAACTGTGCCCGAACGCGGCGGCTCCCTCCCCCTTCTGTTTATCTTCCGATATCTGTGCGCGGTTTCACGGCTTCCCGCTTCGTACCTCAATACTCAGCGCTGGAGATGTTCATTTGT
The DNA here is from genome assembly GCF_017311325.1 of Ursus maritimus. Classification (NCBI taxonomy): domain Eukaryota; kingdom Metazoa; phylum Chordata; class Mammalia; order Carnivora; family Ursidae; genus Ursus; species Ursus maritimus. The sequence goes on along the minus strand of NW_024426663.1, from coordinate 35,446,322 downwards.
AGAGATCCAGATGTATCTTCCTGCGTCTTAGGCTGATTCCGTGGTTGTTTAGGCTGGTCTGGTACCTATCCAGCTCAACTCAGGGGACCGGCTGAAAAAGGGGTCCCCTACTCCTCCGCCATCTTAACTCTCTCCCCTCCATATAAACTTTAGAATCAGTTTGTTAATATTTACAAAATAACTTGCTGGGATTTTGACTGAGATTATTTTGAATCTATAAGTCAAACTGGAAAAAACTGATGTCTCAACAATATTGAATCTTCCATGAACACAGAATATCTCTCCACTTATTTAGATCTTTGTTTTTTAATTAGTTTTATTATGTTCTGAATATAGTTCCTATATATTTTGTTGGGATTACGCCTGCTCATTTTTTACTGCTATAAATGGTATTTATAATTTCAAATTCGAATTGTTCCCATGCATATAGGTATGCAGGTAACTTATACAGAGTATACCTAACTCATCCCTCCTATCTCTTAGGACAGTGCTATCATTCATTTCATTTATTCATATGCTATAATCACCCAATACACTGTTGCTATTAATGTTTTAAATAAATGGGTATCTTTTAGATCAATTAAGAATAAGATAACAATAAAAGATATTCTTTATTCCTTTTCCAACATCTTTCTTTATGTAGAGCTGAGTTTCTCACCTATTTCATTTTCCTTCTACTTGAAGAACTTCTTTTAACAGTTCTTACAAAGATCTGGTGGTCATAAATATCTTTAGGTTTTTTTTAATCAGAAGATGTCTTTCTTTCTTCTTCACTTTTGAAGGATAATTTCACTGTATATAGAATTCTAGGTTGGTAGGGTTGTTGTTCACACTTTAGATATTTCACTCCACTCTCTTCTTGCTTGCATGGTTACTGACGAGAAGTTCACTGTAGTTCTTATCCTTGTTCCTCTCAAACAAGATGTTCTTTCTTCTGACTTCTTTCAAGACATTTTCTTTGTCTTTGATGTCCTGCAGTTTGAATATGATATGTCAAGCAGAAATTTTTCCTGCTTGGTGTTTTCTGAGCTTCCTGGATTTGTTCTTTGATGCCCATCATTAAGTTTGGAAAGTTCTTGGCCATTATTTGTTCTGTTCTCTATTTCTTCTTCTGGTATTCCAATTATACATATGTTACACCTTTTGAAATTATGCCTACAATTCCCAGATGATCAGTTCTATTCTTTGTGGCAGTTTTTTCCATTCTTTATTAATTTGCATTTCAGTTTGGGAAGTGTCTATTGACCTCTCTTCAAGCACAATGATTCTTTCTTTGGTTGTGTCCAGTCTACTAAAGAAGCCATCAAAGACATTCTTCATCTCTGCTGCAGAGGTTTTTTTATTTCTAGTGTTTCCTTTAATCCTCTCCTAGAATTTTCCTTTCTCTGCTTACATTATTCACATGTTCTTGCATGCTTTCTACTTTTTCTATTAGAGCTCTTAACTTACAGATCATGGTTATTACTTTAAAATCTGCATCTGATGATTCCATCACCTGTGTCATATCTGCGTCTGGTCCTGATGCTTGTTCTCTCTCTCCAGGCTATTTCATTCTCACCTTTGACAAGGCTTGTGGCAAAGCATGAGAGAAAAATAGCATCCAATCATCATATGATTTATTCCCATCTTTTAATGGGCCTGTGTCTCTGGACTGTGACCTTCACAAATTCTTCTAGCTTCCCTCCACTCTCCCTCCAGAAAGGATGGCTGGAGGGAGCTGGAGAAAAAAGAATGTCCTTTCCCCAAGGAGATAAGGCTTTGGCAGAGTATTTTCCCATGGAGAATAGGCCTTTGTTAGGGAACACACTCTTGGCATATCACAATGACTACTCATCCCCTCCTTCTGCCAAAGCCACAGAGGATTTTTCTTGTATCTTCACCATGAGAAACTGGTGGTATTCCTAAAGGTAAAACTCACAAAAGTGTGAGGGTCTCCCTAATACTGCAGCCTAGGAGTTTCTCACTCTCAGGTTAGCCCACACTTAGCTTCCTGTAATTCATCAATTACTCCTTAATTACCAAAATTTCCAACAGCTTCTACTCCAAATATGTAGTTCTCAGGTGTGGCTGTTTGGATTCACCTGTTTCTCCAGTTTTCAGGGTGGTGATCTGCCTGGCAACTTCATTCCTGTGATGGGTATGAGAAAAGTCACTGATATTCACTTTGGTCAGTTTTTTCCTGTAAGAACAGGAGTGATGACTTCTAATCTAAAGTTGTTTCAGAGCTGAAACTGAAAATCTAAAAATTATCCATTTTAATTAGAAAAAAATTTAAGCAAGATAAGCAAAATGTGGTAATTGTTAAAGATGAAGATAAATTTATAGGAGTTCTTTATAAAATCTCTACTTTTGTGTTTGAAAATTTCCATAACAAAAGAAAAGTTTGTTTTTAATAAAAATTATTGCTAAGCATCTGAAACAGGTCAGTTTTAATTAAGAGGGCTAGGGAGGAAAAAATCAGTCATTAGTCAATGATATTTACTAAATGTCTAATATATGCCAAGGACTATGCTATTTGGAATTAAGAGATGAAGACTATTGTTTCCTACCCTTGTGCGCTTAGGAAATGCTGGCATTAAATAAGTAATTACGAGCTAATTACTTGTGCTAAGTGCTAGAAAGAAGTTTGTTGTTTTTTTTGTTTTTGTTTTTGATGGTGCTGTGGGAGCAGATAACAGAGAATAGAGAACCTAACTTGATCTGAAGAGTCAGAGGAGGTCATCTCAAAGACTATCAGAAAAGATGGTGCAGGAGGAGCCCCTTGACTATGCCTAACTCCAGGAGACCCAACAGTGTGGATCAACAATAAAATCTGAAGTTATACTGGATCCAAGGGCTGGCCTCCAAGGGTGGACATAATAATGATAATGTTAGGAGCGCCTGGGTGGCGCAGTCGTTAAGTGTCTGCCTTCAGCTCAGGGCGTGATCCCAGCGTTCTGGGATCGAGCCCCACATCAGGCTCCTCTGCTAGGAGCCTGTTTCTTCCTCTCCCACTGCCCCTGCTTGTATTCCCTCTCTCGCTGGCTGTCTCTGTCAAATAAATAAATAAAACATTTTAAAAAAAAAGAGAGATGACAAAAAAAATGATAATGTTAAAGATAAAAAGAGTAAGAATGTTTCAAAAGCAAGCAAGCTTTCCATAGGTAGGAATCCCAGTAAAGTCTCAGACCTCTGACCACCTGAATTTAACTTGCACAACAAGGTGAGATTTTCACAACTCATTCTTGCTTTCTATAAATATTAACTTTTTCATGAACCCTCCTTCCCTACTACACATTCAAATTCTCTTTAGATACCAGTAAACTATGATTTAATTTGTAGTTTTGTTCCTGGAGTAATCCCAGAGAAGGACTGAGACTTCATGTTAGAGCTAAAAAAAAAAAAAAAAAAAAAACACCAGGAGCGAGGCAATGAGAAAAGATTGAAATTTTGGAATTACCTGCTCAGGTGTGCTTTGGTTGCAACACATAAATTAATGCAAGTTACATGTCTTTTGTGTGTAACATTTTCCTCAGCTGGCAAAATGTTACACACAGAAATTATGCCACTTAACCAACTCTAGTGGGAAGTATTATTAACCAAGTTAAAAAATGATGTCTGTATAAGTACTATTGATTTATTCTATAACTAATGATAATTTATGATGGCAATTATTAAAACATAGATTGATCACAAATTTAGAGCGACATCCAAACTTCCCAATTATTAATTTATATTTTTTTAAATAACAGCAATTAATCATCATTATTATAATGGTTAAATGATAATTATTTTTAATATGGTATCATATGTTTGCTCTAAACAATAAGAGGAGCACTAATCTTTTATGGTGAAACTAATAACACTAATAATGGAAGAGTGACGACTGCTAATCACTTCCCATTATTAGTATGAAAATACCCAAATCATCAAAAATCCAGTGAAATACAATCTAGTAAAGGCATATGGCCAAAAAAGTGATCTGTTTTCATCAAGTTGACCAAATCAGGATTATAGGTCAGTGGTCCACAACACCAGCTGCGCATTACAAAAGATTGTGGATCTTTTAAAAAAAAATCAATGCCCAGCCCCCGCCCCCAGGGAATCAGATTTAATCAGCCTGGGTGTGGCCAAGTTTTTGAAAGTTCCCTGGGAAATTCTAATGTGCAGCCAGAGTTGAGAACCACTGCTGCAGATGTTTGGTTTTCATGCCTGAGAATGTAGATGAATTTGCTCTTAGGGGCACATTGAATTCAGAAACCCACTTGCCCAGCCTCTGTCAATCAAGGCTGTGTATAGCAGAGGAATGAGTTGTTAGTTTTAGTTGTCAGGGAATTTTCTTCATGGAAGAGAAGTACATTAAAATACCAAATTACAGTATTTACATATTTCGTGTTTTTTTTCCCAACTGCGTTCCCATAGCAACTAAATCCATTTGCTCCCTACTTTCTTCTGAGTTATTTTCCATCATGAGCCATGCTTTATTAGAGAGGCAAACAGTTTGCCCTCTGAAATGACTGTTTTGCTGTTTACTATTTCTTTGCCAGAGAACTCAACTGAGTTGCGTCATCCTTACTCCTGCGTTCCCCGAATTTGATCAAGTTAGCTTTGCTGATTTGGGCACAGATAGTGACCCTGACCCCTGTCCTCCATCTGGAGCACTCCCTGGGTTTTTTCCAATAAGCTGGGCCAAGAAAAGGCAAGTGGAGGGGAAGGCTTCCCTCAGGGAACCTGTGATGGGGGGAAAAATGCACGTGAGGAATTGATTAAATTCCAAACAGTGACCACTTAGCCTAACTCAGCAGTGGATGAAGGCTAACCCAGCTCCTTGGGACCTCACTACATTTGGCCAGGCAAGCACACGGGTGGAAAGGCATCACTGTTGCAGATGGCCACCTGCTAGCAAGTGGGCAGAAACTGATTGCTGCTCCAGCCTGAAAGAATTACCTGAATGCTCTGAGACAAGGCTCAAAGGAGTCATAGGATACTAAGATTTCTTTGTGATTTCACCCAGACTTGGCAGACTGCAGAGCCTGTTTGTTTGAAATGATGACATTTCACTTGTTAATGGGGCTCTGCTTTGCAAGGGGACAGGGATGCCAAAGGAGACTGCAGGAGGGAGGCACCAGGCGCAAGTCTTCGGAGCAGCTCCCCTGCCTGATGCCTGATGCCAGGATGGACCTGGGCTGCCAGCGCCAGAAGAGAGACAAACGAGTGGCACCAGAGACCAGATGATGCTTCGAAATGGTCTCTTCTCACTTGCTGACTCAGAAGCCTCCTTCTGTGCCAGCAGCATTAATGGAGAAGACTGGCTTCCTCCTCTCTCCCAGATGGCAAATAAAATCCAGAGCTGTGGCGCAACTGCCCCCTGGACAAGGTACCCTAGGCAGCATCTCAGAAAGCAGCAACAGAAATCACACAGTGGGTTTCCCTCCCACCCATAGGATCCCGGTGCAACTTACATATGTGCGTTAGTTACACTGCTTATGCCAGGCTCTGGGGTTCATAGATAAAGTCCTTCAGGAGCCTTCTACAACATGATTGACTCAAGAATAACCCCCAGTGTCAGTTAGGGTCCCAGTAGGAAACAGCACAGTCAAGTTGGGTAATTTGAGGAGAGTTTCATTAAGGGACTATTGAAAACGGTATGGGCAGAGGGTAGGAAAAAGCACAAGAGATGGTGTGCAGCCTCAGAACTAGGAATGGTAGGACACTGATACTGCCCTGGGTCTGACCAGCAGAACCCAGAGATTCAGAAAAGCTGTGTGGAACTGACTGGAGTTGAGACCTTCAGCTGAGGGAGAAAGCCAGCACACCAGGAGCACAGAGCAAGAGAGCCAACCAAGTGAACACCCAGACCTCATTCTCCTCTCTCTTTTCCATCTGTTGCCAGAGCTCCCACTGCCAAACCCAACTAGAAGCTGAGGGCACTGCAGCTCATTGATGCTGCCCACACAGGTCAGCCTCTTGAGGCACAAGACAAGGTGAAGTGGGGAAAAAGAATCTGGGAGGGCAGGTAAAGACATAAAGCACCCTGTGTTACACAATCAAGCTGCTGAAATACCCCATGACAGAGATACATTCGTTCTGCCATTGCCAGATCCCTCCCAGATGCCAGCCAACACGAGGACAACAGTTGAAAGGGAACACCAAGGGCTTGCGTTATGTTCGACCACAAAGAAGGCAAGTAGAAGCCTGGCTTCCACAAGGACACAGATCGTGATGCTACTGAGAGCACAGACACAAGCATCCTAGCCCTCTTCCGTGGTACACATCAGACTTGAATCACCCCAGGCTCACATTTTACGTTCTTCCTGCTCAAAAGGAAATCATGAGCACCCTGACAGGCCCACTTCACATGGAACATTTGCATGGTTACCTATTTAGAAAGGAAAAAGTAAAGGGAAGCCCCATTATTCTGAAGTTTGTTGTCCTTTGCACTGAGAATATGCAGCCTCAAAGTCAGGCCTTAGGAGTCTGACCACATGATACTTGATGATTCAAAGTCTGGTGCCTAGGAAAATCTACAAGACTAGTGGTCCCCATTCTGGTGGAGCTGGGGGAAGAGCAGGTGTTTGAAACCGGATGTACAGGAGGATATGGAGGCAAGAGCACCTTTGAGGCGGTGCGCGGAGGCACCAATCATTATAGCATCTATTCTACGTGATTTTGGAGACTGTCCAACATTCAACCCCAGAATGTTTGAGTTTGGGCTTCTGCTTGTATTACAGGGAACCTGAAGAGTGAACACCGTGTATGGCTCCAAAAAAGGTTTGTCCAAATACTAATGGTGACAATGGGAAGTATCACAACTTTTTTAAATTCGAGATTACATACAGACTTGACGGCTCATTCTCTACAGCAATTTAGTCATACATATTCAAAATTTCATGTCCTGGATTTCAAAGCTAGCCCACATCTACACCTTATTGGTTCAGCTCTGAAACTGGCCCACTCTAAGTTTATTAACAAGAAGACAAAATTTACCAAACTGCTCAAAGGAAGAGAACATGTAGCAGTAGAAATCAGATTCTAATTAGACTCTCCATGCTTTGCACTGCTTTTGTTCAACATGTTAATTTTTTCCTAATTGCCTGCCTCATAAGGCATCTCATACACTGGTCATCTAAGAATCATCTTTGTTGTACTCCATAGCTACAGTGAGCATATTTTCCCAAGTAAATATTCAGATTACCACCTTGTGCTAACCTGGAAAACATATGGTCACCATGGTTATGATACATACAAAGGCACTCTAAGGGTAACAGCATCCACAATAATAGCCAAAAATAGTCTCCCAAAAGCTGCTCTTTAACCCACGAACCTGTTCTCCAGGAAACTTGATTCCTGCAATCAGAGTGGTTCAGAGTTAAGTTCAGACAAATGGGGGCATTTGTCACTTCCTTTGCACTTTCATCCTTCTGTGCCCCCCCCCCATATCCAACCATCACCTCTGTTTCACCTTGAAACAACACAGCAAACATGCTGAACACAAACAATACCCTCCCTTCTGCTCTCAAGCCATGGAACTTCTCCACTGTGGTCACGCAAGCAACAGCATTACGGCCCAGACGTCTGAGATCACCAACATGGAGAAAGACCCTCTGGTTTTCTATCTTTCATCTGTTCTCCATTACAAATGATATTCAGGTCTTCACCATTCTCATCTCTTTCCCAGAGCCAAGTCAGTAACAAGAAGCCCTTGGACAGCCATATGTTGTCTTGTGTGACTGTAGAGAAGGTTCTGGGGAGGAGAAATACAACTGGGCCCAACTGGAAGGGCAGAATTCATCATCCTCCATCCACTGGGTTTGTAGTTGGATCCAAAACAAAGGTTACACAATGGATTTGTGTAACCTTTCCTGTCGGTAATGGGCAGCTATCGCCAGTTTTTAAGCAGGAATNNNNATTAATCAAAGCTAACTTTGATGGCCATGTGAGGGATGAAAAGGGAGGAGTGGGGACCAAGACTATATAGGTGGGACACCAGGTAAGAGAAGATGACAGCCCAACTACAGCAGTGGCCATAGAGAAGGAGACAGAAATAGAGAATATCTGAAAAGAAAACTGTTCAACATATTCAAATGTTATCATGAAGTTAAAGAGACTAAGATTTTTTTGAATTTAGCCATTTGACTTTGTGGCTGGTGTTAAGAAAAGGAAAAGGACGTGATCCCTTTTCTCAGAAAACTTTTACTCTGAGAAGCACAAAAATTTCACTGAGAAAAGTATCTAGAACACACTTTAATGTCTTGAAATATATGTTAAATGACTAAGAAGATACTCTTCCATCTTTTTTTTTTTTTCTTTCCCACCTCCTCACATTTTTCTTCCCAGAGAACTATCTTTTCCTGGCAGACGACAGGTCGCCACAAAAATCAATAATTTAGTTTATGAGTTTCCTTAACTTAAAGATATTTTTCTTTCCTGGTGTCGGTTTGAACTTCACTTACCATATTAAGTGGTAGGGTTTATTGTGTTTTACTTTTTTTATTGTATTTTATTGGGAGGAGGGAGCTGGAATGCAGGCAGAACGGTAAAAGATTCTTTTACCCCTTTCCTGGCCACTTGAAAAGGCAATCCCAAAGGATGAGTATTTATTCCTGACAAGGCAAATTCTAACTCCACTGGAACAAAAACACAAATATGCAGCTACAAACCAAATCTTTTCCCCAAAATACTAGGCGTAGGACTATGTGGTCACCCGAATTCTTGGAAGACGTAGTTCCTCAAAGGGGATCCCAGGCTGCTCCAAGAAGAGATAATAAAAACTCTCGCTTAAATTACTTGCATGTAAGCCCAAAATTCAGAGGTGTCCAAGGTGTAAAGTTATGAAACCATGAGATTGATTCTGCAAAGCACACAGAAACAACCAAAAAACAGAAACAAATCTGTTTTGATATTATAAAGCAACTATCAAATATCATAAAATCCTCTCAAAGTCCTCTGTTCTCTACCCTGAGCCTCATTTCATTAAAATGTCCCAAACCACCTTGTGGAAATGTTTTACATGTCAACAAAGACGCAAACAGTAACCAGAGGAGACAAAGAAAAATCGCGCTTAGACTTATAGGTTTATATATAGGGTGGCCAGACATTCTTTTCCTTCTTCTGCCCTTTGCACTCGCATTCTCTAGATCAAATGTCTAATTGCTATGCTGGTTGCTTGAGTGCCTCTGCATACAATATATCACCTCCTTTCGAAACCCACATTGTCCTCCCCCTGCTTTTGGGTAGTCTTCCCACCCTCTATTACTAGCGTTGTGGTGGGTTTTGCTTTCATTCCTTAGCTACATACACTAAATTCCACCCAGAGCACTTACTCGCCTGGCTTGTTTGGCACCGTTCCACGTGCGTCTGCATTCCTGTAAGGGTAACATCTTCGTCCCCTTCCATTTCCCCTCTTTTCCATTTCCTACGATTTTCTCTGTTTCTGTTCTTGGGCCAACCCTCCCTGCAGCTACATGTGTTTTCAAATCTGCCCTGTATTTTTAAATTATCCTGGTATTCTTAGCCTTTGGGCTTTCAGGACTCATTCAAACTCTCTCATCTTTCTTCTGCCGCCTTTCCAATTATTTCTGGGTCTCGTTTTGCATGGTCTACCCATAACTTCTTTTTAAGTAAAATTTACTTTCTAAACAGTGAAATGTTTTACCAGAATCCGTGGTTTCTGTAACGTGTCCTTGAAGCACAAATTCAAAGCCTTCATGATGACTGATCCACCCATTTGCTTCTAGTCTGGCTTATTCAGAATTCTATTATCTCCTCTTGGTATTAGAGTCAGGGAGCACATTCTCCTATTAGAAAATGTTCCCAAGAATGGGAAACTCGTGCTAAGAGTGAGACTGCACCAATGGCCAGTTACCTGCATCTCTTCTCCTAGTCTCCTATGGTGCTTGCCTTCCCCACAATCTAATCATCCTCACAGAAAGGAATTTCTGAGCCTTTCACAGGCACATACACAAAACACTAGATTCACCCTGGGAGCCCATTAGTGAAAATTAACCAGTAATTATCCCATATTCCATGTGATCCTCATTGTCTTCATATTGGTCTTGATGCTCAATAGTCAGATTTGTGATTTCAATTATCTAGGATTCACCCTCCTTCTCACTGTTGTGAGCTGACACAGCTGGATGAAAGCCCTCACTGAGTAGGGATAGTCTTGGCATCTCGATGAGTACAGTATAAGATCATATTTAACACCCATTTAGTTTTAGTTCAAAACACAAATTTTAAATGCCACAGAAAGCAGATTTATGGATCATTCTGCCTAATGCTCTGCTTATGATAACAACACTACAGACATATGCTAAGATATTCCTACCTCGAAAAAGAAAGGACTGAAATATAAGAATATTCATAAGATGACAGTTTGGGGGCACCTGGGTAGCGCAGTCGTTAAGCTTCTGCCTTCGGCTCAGGGCGTGATCCTGGCATTATGGGATCGAGCCCCACATCAGACTCCTCCGCTGGGAGCCTGCCTTCTTCCTCTCCCACTCCCCCGCTTGTGTTCCCTCTCTGGCTGGCTGTCTCTCTGTCAAATAAATAAATAAAATCTTAAAAAAAAAAAAGATGCCAGTTTGAGCCCATGTATTAACTTCCCTTCTTCCTTATATTCCCACTAAAATAGCCAAAGAAAATTAAAATGAGGGAGAAAACATCTATGTCAACCCTGGAAAACAGGGAAAGTTGTGACAAATATTTGGCAAAAAAATTGTTGTGACCTTTTTTTACTAGGAAAATATAAAATAATAAAATTGACTCAAGAAGAGATAAGAAATATAAATACGCTAATATCATCAAAGATACTAAAAATACCATTGAGAAATTGTCAAATCATACAGGACATTCTAATGCTATTTAATCTGTTAAAGAGACTAGAAAAAAGATCAAAATTTTCCAATTCAGTTTTAAAAACCAACTAGTATAACCCTGGCACCAAAAATATGGCAAATACAGCACAGAAATCTATAGACCAACATCACTGAGGAATGCTCATGTAAATATTTTAAGAAATATTAGCAAATCAAATCAGCAACATATTTTAAAAATAATAAGCCGTAACTGTGATAGATTAAAGATGACTCCAAATTCTTTGCTATTCCTCCCATTAGGAAGTGGAGCCTAATTCCTTTCCATTTGAATCTGGTCTGACCTTAGCAACTTGCTTGACCAACAGAACTCTGCAGAACTTCTGTGGTTAGAGCCAAGGAAACAGTCAAAAAAACTAAGAGGCAGCCTACGGAATGGGAGAAGATATTTGCAAATGACACTACAGATAAAGGACTGGTATCCAAGATCTACAAAGAACTTCTCAACCTTCAATACAAGAGAAACAAATAATCAAACTCAAAAATGGGCAGAGGATATGAACAGACACTTCTTCCGAAATGAAGACATACAAATGGCTAACAGACACATGAAAAAATGTTCAAAATCATTAGCCATCAGGGAAATTCAAATCAAAACCAACATTCGAGATACCACCTATGCCAGCGTTAGAATGGCAAAAATTGACAGCAAGAAACAACAATTGTTGGAGAGGATGGGAGAAAGGGGATCCCTCTTACACTGTTGGTGGGAATGCAAAGCCAGTACAGCCACTTTGGAAAACAGCGTGGAGGGTCCCTTAAAAAGTTAAAAAATTGAGCTACCCTATTATGATCCAGCAACTGCACTACTGTGCATTACTCCCAAAGATATGGACGAGTGAAGAGAAGGGCCATATGCACCCCCAATGTTCATAGCAGGATTGTCCACAATAGTTACACATTGTGGAAGGAGCCAAGTGATGCCCTTCAACAGATGACGATTAAGAAGTTGTGGGTCCAGGGGCGCCTGGGTGCCGGCGGGCCAGCGCGGTTAAGCTGCCTGCCTTCGGCTCAGGGGGGTGATCCCTGCAAATGGGACGAGCCTTCCACATCAGACTCCTCCGACTATGAGCCTGCTCTTCCTCTCCCGCTTGTGTTCCTCTCTGCGCTGGCTGTCTTCTCTGTCAAATAAATAAATAAAATCTTAAAAAAAAAAGAAGTTGTGGGTCCATATATACAATGGAATATTACTCAGCTGTCATGTAGGAAAGAACTAATTCTCAACATTTGCTGCAACATGGATGTAGTACTGGAGGATAATGCTATGAAATAAGTCAAGCAGAGAAAGACAATTATCATATGGTTTCACTATCTATGAACATAAGAATCCAGAAAGATCGGTAGGGAAGAAAGGGATAAAAAGAAAGGGGGATAATCAGAAGGGGGAAGGAAACATGGAGAGACTATGGACTATGAGAAACAAACTGAGGGCTTCAGGGGAGGGTGGGGGGTGGGGACAAGGGGACCGGTGATGGGTAGTAAGGAGGGCACGTGATGAGCGTTGGTGCATCAAAGGGTGGGCTAACTATCAGGAAGATCGAACTTTACATCGGAACTGGGATGTTTGTATGGTGACTAACACAATATAATAAAAAATCATTTAAAAAAAAAAAAACACTCATTCATACCAAAAAAAAAAGAAGATGTGGTCCACATATACAATGGAATATTACTCAGCTATCAGAAAGAACGAGTTCTCAACATTTGCAGCAACATGGACGGGACCTGAGGAGATTATGCTAAGTGAAATAAGTCAAGCAGAGGAAGATAATTATCATATGGTTTCACTCATTTATGGAACATAAGAAATAGCAGGAAGATCGGTAGGAGAAGGAAGGGAAGAATGAAGGGGGGGTAAACAGAAGGGGTAATGAACCATGAGAGACTGTGGACTCTGGGAAACAAACTGAAGGCTTCAGAGGGGAGTGGGGTGGAGGATTGGGATAGGCCAGTGATGGGTATTAAAGAGGGTACATATTGCATGGAGCACTGGGTGTTATACACAAATAATGAATCATGGAACACTATATCAAAAACTAAGGATGTACTGTATGGTGACTAACATAATAAAAAATTATTAAAAATATATTAATTAGTTAAAACTTTTAAAAAGATAAAAAAATAAAAATTTTAAAAATTTTAAAAAAAGAACTTCTGTGGTTAGGACACAAGGAGTCTTGCAGCTTCCATGTCTGTTGAAAAAGCAAACTGCATGACAATTTATGTAGTTGGAGTCCACTTGGATAAATTAAATAAATAAACAGGGAAAAAAAAGTATCAAAGCTACTTACCAAAATATCAATAGTTATTCTAAGAAATTATAGGGGTTTTTTTAACTATTAAAAATATCGTATATATGATTTTTCTAATTTTCCTCCAATAGACATATGTCATTTTTGTGATTTAAAACAGTGTGGGCATATTTCTTAAATATACCCACTGTAGACCATATACTCTTGAGTTTATCTGAGCCCTTCTTGAATACTATCATACTGTGACCTAAGTACTTCTTAGAATGAAGAATTTCAGTATTTTACTATGAATGTGCAAAACTTTTACACTTTCTTTTGTCTTTAAACTACCATTAATATATGTTCCTTACTCTTACTTTTCTGAGTTGTTATTCACCTGATTCTTTCCCTTCAGGACACTATAGACCTTTTATCATATCCCACTCCACTTTCATCTTCCCAGATTCAGAACATTAAGTAGCCCGCTCATCCTCATAAAGCAGCACTTGCTTGCCCATCTCTGTTTTTACTGCAGCATTAAAATGACCACATGGCCAGAAATTAGCAGTGGAAGGACAGTCCCTGACTTCTGATGATTCAGCTCACAATTTTCGACTTTATGATGGTGTGAAAGCCATACATGTTCAGTAGAAACTGTACTTTCAATTTTGAATTTTGATCAAATTGGGCTAAGGGTATTTGGTACAATCCTCTCTCTTTGTGCAGCTGGACACTGATAGCAAGCCGCAGCTCCCATCAGTTCCCAGTCAGTTCCCAGTCAGCTCCCAGTCAGCTCCCAGTCAGCCACGCAAGCACGCAGGTAAACAAGCCATGTACTGACAATGGTTCTGTTTCCCACATTCAGTACAGTATTCAATAAATTACAAGAGATTCAGCACTTTATTATAAAATAGGCTTTGTGTTGGATGATTTGCCCAACTGTAGGCTAAGATAAGTGTTTAAGCACATTTAAGGCAGACAGATTAAGCTATGATGTTGGGGAGGTCAGGTGTATTAAATGCATTTCAGCTTCAGATATTTTCAACTTTCAATGCGTTTGTTAGGACTTAAACCCATCATAAGTCAAGGAAAATCTGCACTCCCAATTTATTTTTCCGTTACTTGCACTATATAAGAGTAATTCCCCCCAATGTAAAGTATCATCCTCAATATAATTTATAAGAATATTTATTGAGCAAAATATGTTTATTGATTACTTCTGCACTATCACAGGGAAAACAAAAAATCTTTCTTTAGGGTCAATTTCAGTGACAACTTCTACAACACTATAGCTTTTTACCTCCCAAATAGACATAGATATCTCTAGACGGCACAGATGGATCTGTATCTAAATTCACAAGGAAGGCCTTTTGTGAATCAATAAGTGCTATCCTAGTGTCATTTTTCTTGCTGTCAAAATGCCATAGTAAAGGGAAAAGGTCCAAACTCAGCCTGTGTAAATTGTTAGTTTTAGGCTCTTCCCAAATTACTTAGGGGCTGCAGGAAGGATGTGAGCGTGTGCATACACATACACACAGAATGTCTGAAATGGTCTCATCCATGTGCAAAGCCACGGGGAAGAAATGGAAAGTCTACTGTTTGATTTTGGATAAAAGAGCCTGAGAGCGGGGAGGAAACAGGGCAAGACCACGTAGTAGACAAACAGGAAGAGCATTGAAGGAAGATGTCAAAGGATACAACTCAGCTGTTAATCAAGCAACTCCCGCGGAGCTGTGAGCCACTCTGACAGTCAGCATGAGAATGCTCACAGGCCAGTGACAAGTGCACTCTTGTGCTCACCCCATCTAACGTCACACAGACGAATATTGATACCTCACTTCATCTTCACTTCTTCTCACCCAATTTGCCGCAGCCTTCCTATACAGTTCCATTTCTCGCCACTTCATCTTACACACGGGTATACGAGTGATTATGTTGAAACAAACGAAAAAAGGCATGTTTCGGTCCCTACTGCTTCCTCGGCAAGCCTTTCCGAACAGAGCACAAATCCCCTCACATGGCATATGAGGTCCTTCCAAAGAGGCCCAGCCTCCCCTCCAAGATTCACATTATTATCCCACCTCCCAAGTTCTTCTCTCCTCAAAGAACCCCTCCCCTTATCTTTACTGACCATCCCTCCTATATAGAGTCTTTGGCTTCCCATCTCCACTTGCCCAAATATCACCCACCCTTCTTGAAGACCAATTTCCACATTTGGGACTAAATAATCAACTTGGTCCTCTTTTCCTTTCTATTCTCAAAGTACTTTAGGTGAACCTCAATAAATCTTTTAGCACAATAATAAAACAATAAGCACTCACGGAGCACTCATTAAATAAAGGGTACAGAGCTGAGTGCTCATCTTAATTAGAGATCCTCAGGTTGTGGAAAAGAGAAACTTGCCGGAACCAAGAAAAGGGGGATTTGTTATAACACATCAAGAAACTCAGGGCAAGATACATAATCAGACTTCTAGAGGGACTGGAAAGTGATCAGAAATCAGGGCAGTGTTTGCACACTCGCTCACATGTGCTCTCTCTCTCTCTTTCCCTCTTTCTCAATCTCTCCTCCACCCCTCATTTAGCAACGCTTCTTCCTGCCTGCTGGGGGTTACATTGGAGAGAGTTATGAAGATCCCCCCAGCACTGGCCACTAGAGAGCTATTTAAATGACTCCATGTTTATTTAGTACTGTTGAGTGAATATTATTTGGGCGTGCAGATCATTATGTACAAAAAATGGTTTTTTTGAAAAAGAGCAAAAGTAGATTGTATTGGGTAAACATTAATTAATTAAAATTTTTAATATTTCTTAAATATCAAGTCTAAGAGTCCACTGATCGTGAGATTCCCCTCCATTTTTTCGGTATCAAGAAAAAAATGCTTCCTTTCGTCATTATTAAGAAGCTGTCCATTTTAAGACATCCTTATTTTTAGAAATGTTAAAATGTAAAACAATGATTCTTGATGAAATGTTATATAGAAAATGAAGTATAAGCAGCCTTTGTATAGCAGCTATGATCTCAAAAGGAGAAATTGTTTATGCCATCTTCCAGAGAAAAGCCCACAATGACCAGTTTACTGCTACACAGGCCCCAGGTGGAGGACCCAGTAGCTGGGGCTCATACCAGAAACTCTCAGAAACCCCATCAACTCATCTCAAAGATGACATCAGTGATAGCAAGTCAGTCATGAAAGGCCTCTTGGGTCAGGCCATATAGACTGCCCAGATAAGACCTACAAAGAACTTGTCACAAGTTTCTGACCCTGGAGCAGAAGAAAGATTCCTTACTGTCTATTCCTTGATCCCTGAAGCAACTCAGCCCAAGTCCAGATGTTCAAAGGGTAACCTCAACCTCACCACCAATGTAGACATTTTTTCTCCCCACTACTCTCCTTCCCCTCGGCTGATCCATGTGGTCGGTCTGAACAGTGGTGACTACTGCCCAGTTCTGCCTTGGCTCTCTGCTTCTACCCCAGCCTGAAACTGGGCTCTTGTCAAGACCAGTCACCGAACTGAGGACCAGGAGGGTGGCATCTGGAACTCTTCACAGAGCCCAGCTCTCTCCTTAACGTGGTTTTGTTGTCATTCATTACTGCTTCTAAGATCCATCCCCGTTGCTGCGTGTACCTGTAGTTCATTCATATTCACTCCTGCATAACTGTTCTCTGCCATGTGAAGGTACCACAATCTCTCCACCTATCCTCCCATAAATAATCATTTGTTTGAGTTCCTCTTTTTTCTGTTATGAACAGAAGCTCAACAAGTCCTTATACATGTCTGCTAGAGCACACATGCAAATGTTTTTCTGAAGTCTATACCCCAAGGTGGAATTGCAGGGTCTTAGACTACACTCACATTCAGCTTCACAAGAAAATGCCAAGGCTCTTTCCCATTTAATAGGAGATATATGAGTTCCCATTACTTCAAACTTCACCAATTATTTGAAATTACCAGATTTTCTAATTTTTGTCTACCTAGCAGAATGAAGTAAATGACATACAGCATATCATCACTTTTATAAAGTTCAAAAATAAACAATACCGAGTAATCAATTTCTAGGTATATATATACTTGTGATAAAACTGTATTGAAAACAAAGGAATGACAAATACAAAATTCAGGATTGTGATTCACCTCTAAAAAGCAGCAAGAAAATTGGGATTATTATATTTATATAATACATACATACAGAATGTGCATACAATATATGTATAATATATGTATTGATTTTTTATTATTTCAAATAGCACATAATATTTTATCTTATTTTTAATGTTTTTTATTATATTATGTTAGTCACCATACAGTACATCCCTGGTTTCTGATGTAAAGTTCGATGATTCATTAGTTGCGTGTAACAGCCATTGCTTTATTTTCTGTTCCCACAACACTAAAACAATGACACCTTTGAAATTACATTCTTACAGCCTCATCATTGGAAATAAAAATTCTTCCCTTGTAGCTCCAGGCTGAAAAAAAAATCCCAGGGAAGGACTCTGACTGACCCAGATTGGATCATGTGCCCCTCCCTGAACCAATCACTGTGGCCAGGAGTAATAAACCCTAGATTGATCTATGTTGTATCCATCTCTGTGGCCAAAGGGATAGAATCTGTTGCCATAAAGTGTGGGTAGAATGGTATGAGAAGACAAAACATAACAAAAAACCTTAAGTATTAATATCATCAGTTTCTAAAAGGCACACGGATAATAGGTAGCAGAGCTGGGATTCAAACCCAGATCTGGATGACTCTGGGGCCTAGCCATTAACCACTTCAGTTCCATCTTCCGCTGGATTAAAATATTATGAGTTTTCTCTAGTGCTGTGCCAGGATTTTCCTAAAGCCTGGGACCCTGTCTTATTTATCTTTGTCCCTCCAGCTCCTAGAAATACTACCTGCCACTTTTTAGGTGTTTTGTGGAATTAAATCCTTGAACTGCAAATTGCTTATTTGAACATATTCTTAAATCAACATGGATGTGACCATTTCTGAGACCAGCTGTGTGGGTCTTGTGCTCAGAAAAGAACAGATGGGGATTTGAAGAGTGGGAGGGGGTGGAACATTTTAATTTCAAGAACATTTTAGCACCACAAAAATCAAAAGGGAAATAGAAATACTAGAAATTTTATACTTCAAGCAAAGTTGCCTGATGATCAAAAGTGAGCATAATAAGAGTAGCAAGGAGTAGCTAACATACATTTTTCTTATTGAGAAAATCATGACGACTTAGTTTGTTATTCCTCTTACATTTTCTAGTAAACTTTGGGGGAAGAAAAGTGAGATTGGGTGGGGCTAGCAGGGGACTTTTCTTTGACTGTACCATTAAAATTATAACAAAAATGTATTCATGAGATTATTTGCAAATTTAAAAATAATCACTGCCTAGATACATGTTTTAAACCTCTTGGCAATAATTACCAGTTTGGGTCTCTTTCCATTTCCCTCAACTGTGATGAGAAGGTATTGTTTGAGAAATTATTACCTTCATTTATTTTCATTTGGGTCATGTTGGTTTTCATCTTTTTTCTTCCATAGAATCATGTCTTTTCCTAGCATTTGTCTTTTATGTTCCTTTGTGGAGTCTAAAATAGAACAAACCAAAACCCATTTCTTTGTTAAGTAAAATCTTCTCATTTCTCACTATTCATTTTGTCCTGCTTTCAAATGCTCCTAGTCTCCTCTGGACTTTGGATCTACATATTTAAACTTCTATCTTCATATTAGTCTTTCTTTTGTTCTCCTTTCTTTGTTTTGAAAAAAAAAATATTTCATTTTAAATGACTCACCGTTGTATTGCTTCCTTGGCTTGCACAGCCATTAAGTGGAATATAGTCTATTAATTTAGAGTTGTGTTATGCTGTCTTGGTCCAGGCTGCTTCCAGTTTTGCTGAAGGATCCGTATGTGGCTGCAATTATTTTATTTTTAAACATTTTCTTTCTTTCCCTCTGTCCTCTTTTCTGCATTATCCAATCTGATATCCACCAGAGCATTATACTCTGATCCAAATTTTGCCCCATTCCAAATTTCAACTTTTTCTTCTTTTCCCTCCTATTAGAGTCATTTTGTTTCTAATTACAATCCAACTACCCACAGGCTTGTTTCACCAGAGGCCTTACCACTGGTGTTTATTCAGGTGATTTTGAAGTAAGTTTTGTCCTGATTAACTTGAAAAAAGGAGAGGGGAGGGAAGTAGAGAAATTGAAAATAATAATTGTTTCAGTCTTTAAAGCAAATATTCCCTACCAGCTATGCACACTGCTGGGATTCTCTAGGCCCTTATTTACTCCTCCCACTGCTTTGCCTGTATTGACTTATGCAGAGTGGACTCAAAATAGAACTAGAAGTCCTAAGGGCCCTGACTCAAGGCTCATGGCTCCTTGCCCTAAACCTTTTCCCCTACCTCTTACTTAGCAAACATTAGGTCCAAATCTACCCTTGTTCGGGAACAAAAGAAAGAAGTTCCCTTTTACCTTCTTCTCCTCCAGTCTAGTTGATGGAAGCAAAACAGAGTATGGTCTAGCTGGGCTCTGTAGATTTTTCCCAGATGGCATTACAGTCTTGTCACAGGTGCAAGGTCTTCTAAACATTCTTAACTCACGGAAAGCCATGGCACAAAGAGCAGGAGAATTAACTAAATCTCCAAGCCACAGATTGGTTACTTGAACATATTCTTACAGGCAACATGAATGTGACCACCTCTGAGTCCAGCAGTGTGAGTCAGGTGCTCACAAGAGAACAAACAGGGATGAGAGCCCATCCCATGGACTATGAGAGTGGGAAGGTCCACTAGTCTACCAGAGTGAATATGATGGACTGAAACCTACCCCTGCCATGGTCCTCTCTGAGCTAGCCCCCACTTGTGAGATCCATCACTCCAGTCAGGAGAAAAGTGACTCTTGCTCCCAAAATGAGCTCTGTAGCCCCAGTTTAGAAAGAACTGAAGTTTTACTCAGCTAATTACAATGCCATGCAATACCTTCTCTGCTTCAGGTATCAGACGAATAGCAACTTGAGATTAAAATCTCCAACAAATTGCTTTTCCCTATGTCTTATGGAGGCACAGGAAGGCCTGTGGAAAAACAGAAAAACTCTGACATCACAGAGAAGCTGGGTCCTGAATCAAGAGCTCTGGTTATGTGGCCTGGATGGTCTGGAAAGCCAAAGTCCCTCTCTTGGTGGGCATGAAACTTCCGTGAAGGTTGAATTAGACTGTTGTACTGACAGACCGTCTGCCTTCTGCTTACAAGTTTCCACTGCCACCCCTACCATGATTCACTGACCCAAGTCTGGAAAGCCCAGGTATAGAACCAAATCTCACAGAAAACCATGAATGTTTTTTCCAGGCAAAGCTAGTGCTTTCTGTTGGTTAGAACAGATGCCAATGAAGCCAAAGCTTGGGCAATACATGAGCCAGTTTCTCACAGGAGAAAATTCTACCCTGTAGTCAGAGACTAAACCTTTAAGCCTAGCCAGACATGCTGCAACTACGAACATAATGAAGTCAATTTTGTGTTCAATTATCTACTGTGTTAGAAAAGATACTGTCCCTTTAAATTCTGTGTCAGAACCAATCTCTAAAGAAGTCAGTTGCTGGAACAAAGTAGCCAGAGGCTATCTATGAAGCATAAGATAGAAAAAGATTTCTTCTAAGAAGGCAAAAAAAAAAAAATTAAAAGTAACAAAAGCTGAAAAGCCTCCTATGGTTAGAGCAAGCCAGACATGGGTGTATTCAAGTCTCTCTGTTCTACAGATGCAAAGGAAGATTGAGGTGCTTCTGGGTAGCTTCTAAATTCAGGGATGAGAAACTGAATTACACAAATATCAAAGGCAATTGCTGGAGGTGATGCTAAAGATGGTAAGTGAAACTACATCTCTTCTCACTGAAAACCATCTCCCTCAAAACAAGCTCGTGACATCCTCACATTCACAAAGGAAGTGGATACCTGAGAGAAACTACCAGGAAGCTGAGACCAAGATATGAAGGGGGAATTTAAGAAGAGAAAATTACCTCATTCACTGTGATGAGTGTAAATTGGTACATTTCTGGAAAGCAATTTGGCAACATATCTTTCAAAGCCCTTCAAAATAAGTATTACCTTTGACTTAGTAACCCTACTTCCAAGTATCTACCCTAAGAAAATAGTTAGAAGGTGGAGAAATATGCATGCCACAGAATTATCTATAATGGTGAATAATCAGACATCTGAATATACAATGGAACAATCCATACTATAGAAAATTATGCAGTTACTTAAATTGTACCTTTAAGATTAGTCACTAATATGAAAACACACTCATAATACATTAAGTGAAAAGAAAGGATGTAAAATATAAGCAGAATTACTTCAGTTTATATATATATATTTTTAGAAGGAAATACAACATAGCTAGTGATTATCATTCCATTGTGGAATCAAAGTTTGTGTTACAGATTTTCTACACTGAATCAGTATTATTTTTACAATCACCAAAAAGTTATTTTTTTAAGAAAATTTAGAAGTTTTTATGCCATGGTGTTAGGGAGAGAGAGGAACGGATTACAAAATTGTACAGGGGAAAAAAGACCTAAAAGGAAATACTTAAAATATAAAAATATTAATTTTTGTCATTTTAGGATTATACGTCACTGTGTAATTTTTTGCTTTCTACTTTTTGGTATTTTCCTATTTTTCTTTAAAGAAAACATATCTCTTCCACACAGGAAGAGATATTTTTAAAGAAAAAAGAATGGAAGAAATAAGAGCATGCTAAAAATGCTCATTAACAATAACAAAACCACCTAGGAAATGAACCAGGGACTTCCTTCTATTTGGTCCTTTATTGGAAGATGTAATAAGATGAGGGCAACTTTTTATGTTGCTCCTAAAATGGGTTACCAAACCCAAAGCAAGTGAACCATAAAGATACCACATCATAAAGAAAGACAAAAAGTGAGGGGAGAAGGCAACCTCGTATGAAAGAAGGCTGACCTGGCCCAGCCAGCCCTGTCCTATAGCCTTTCTCCAGTGTATACGTGCAGACAACTGGGGAATGCAGAGGACGGAAGGAGAATCTTCCTAATCATGAATCACTGGTCTGGCCCTAAGGAAGAGCGCTAGAGTTGGCAGTTGCTGAAGCCATGAAAATGCACCGCTGAGATTTTCTAATGTAGGAAGCATAACCAATGGCCCCAGCTGCTGCATAATGGAATCTACCATCACATTTGAGCCAAGATCAAGCTTTCCATTGGCTGCTCCCAGACCAATGGCTGAGTGCATCAGGGATACTAAGGCAGACCCATTCTTGAGAACCTTGATGGCACTTGCTTAGAACTGCACTGAAGTCTAAGACCTTCTTCCTTTCTGCCCTAGCTCCTCCACAGAGATCAGACCAGCATGACAGTCTGGTAGCTCTCACAGCCTTCTCCAGCTCCCACCCCTTCCCTCTTACAAGCATTTCCCCCCACATAAAGCCCTTGAACATCTCATCCCAACTTGGCATCTGTTTCTCTGGACCTGGACTAACACAGGGGCACTCCTCCATCCATTCACCCACCTATAGAATCCAATAACAGACCCATTCACAGAGATTGGGGGTGCTAGCT
Organism: Ursus maritimus; assembly: GCF_017311325.1. Classification (NCBI taxonomy): domain Eukaryota; kingdom Metazoa; phylum Chordata; class Mammalia; order Carnivora; family Ursidae; genus Ursus; species Ursus maritimus. The sequence goes on along the minus strand of NW_024426663.1, from coordinate 35,423,651 downwards.
ATAAAAGAGTGGATTGGCATCTCATATCCCAGTAGGAAATCTGTTTATGCAGCAGTCTTACTGATCTAGGCTTCAATACCCATTTTAGCATTAGGAGAAAACTGCAAAGATTTGGGAAACCCAAAAAAAAATGGGTACCCTTTGAACCATCTACTCTCCCACCACTTGGCATGAGTTTCTCATGGGTCAAGTGAATATTGCTGCATGTAGATGGATTTGAATGGTGTCACTTGTACCCATCCAATAGATTTAAACTCAGATTTATTCATATTTGAAGGTGATGAGAATTCACAGTAAGGGATCCTGCCACCAGCTTCAAAGTTGTGTAAAGGCCTGCAGAAAGCCTGGGAGAAGGCCCCTGGAAAGGAACTGAGAGCAGCCTCCAGAAGATGAGAGCAGTCCCGAGCTGATAGCCATGGAGCTGGGACCTCAGGCCTACAACCACAGGGTTGTCCTGCCAACAGCCTGAATGAGCATGAAAGTAGGCTCTTCCAAGACCCTCTAGATAAGTGCCCAGGAATCCCATTCCTTAAGCACAAGACCCAAAGCAGAGAACCCAGTTGGGCCATGCCTGACTTCTGACCTAAAGAAACAATGATAAAATAAATGAATGTTGTCTTAAGCCAATAAGTTTGTGGTTATTTGTAACACGGCAACAGAAAACTAATATAAGGAGATTCAGCAGCACATATTTGATAGCAGTAATTGGGAAGAGTAAACCATTTTGTTCGTGCTTCTACCAAGTTCAGAATGTTCAATAAAGTAATTACAAAAGCTCTATTATCAAGTTTGCCTTGACATTACTAAACGAATATGTTCAAGTGTTTTATTAGCAAATTATATCAATTACTGTACAATGTAGTGGCTAAAAATTCATAGTAATCTCGTACCTCAATATAACTAGTTAGGGGTGCCTGGATGGCTCAGTCAGTTGAGCATCTGACTCTTGATTTCACCTCAGGTCATGACCTCGGGGTCATGAGATCGAGCCCCATGTCAGACTCCAAGCCAGGCATGGAGCCTGCTAGGGATGCTCTCTGCCCCTCGCCCACCTCACTCTTGCTTTAAAAAAAAAAAAATGTAATTATTTATACCAAACTGATCATTCCCTATGGTGTTCTATTTAAACTACAATATAAATGTCTCACACCTAAATTAATGGCACAATATTTAAAATAATCAATAATCTCTGTAATTCCTGAAAGGAGGCAAGAAAGGAAGAAAAACAAATATAAGGTAGTTTATTACTGAGCTGGCCATAGCCTCACAAGAAAATAAAGCTGGTTTCTTCTTCATGCAGGACCTCTCCAGAAAGACCACATGGAACCCTACAGCTCAACATAGTCCTGTGGCAGAGAGAGGGAGCAGAAGTTATCTGCCAGTTCCTTTTTATCTTCTGTACCTCACTAGTCAAAGAACCCCTCTACACTTCTGGGAGTCAGCCCCTGGGATAGTCAGGTCCCATGTCACTTTCCAACGATTCTTCCAAGCGTGGACATGGTAGAAAGCCAAGAGGGTGGGGTTCCTGCAATTCCTGCTCAGTAAGCATAGTGAAGCCCAACACAAGCAGGGCCCTTACCCTGGGAAGGCTGGGACAGCTGACAGTGTTAAGAGATAGGGAAATGTGGTGGCCAATGGTTTCCACTGAGCAAGTGGCATGGGCCCAGAGGGTGGAGCCAGGCACATCTGGAGAGGTGCATTATCTTGGACCTCACAGCCCCAAATGTGATGTCTGCATGGCCCCACCCTTCCTCCCACACTATTATCTTGACAACTAGGTAATAGTGAATTGACCCATTCCCCCCACTGCTTCTAAGAAACAGCTACTTCTTGCCTTTGATCATCACCCTTAACTTGGGGTTCCTCCATCTGGTTTATATTTCTTCCCAGAAAGCACTTGGTGCCCTTATTTCCAAACCCCTCTCTGTACATGAAGCTATTTCTTTCCCACCAATTTTTGTAATCCATTCTGGAAAACACACCCAGAGGCCCTGGGCTTCTGCCCATTCTGCTTTGCATTATTGCAATTGCAGTGTGGTTAAACCAGTAATGTCAAAACCATGTGTGTGTGTTTGCAATGTACTCTACTCCAAAGCTTGATGAGAGTGGGCTTAAACACACACACAGGCACGCATGGACACACACTTCTCTTCTGGATAGTGCGGTGTTTGGGCAGAAGGACGATGACATCTCTTGGAAAGGAGAAACAGAAAGGAAAACCTGCGTCTGAACTATAAGCCTTCGAATTTCAGAATGGGAAATCTTTCAAAACCGATTGCATTAAACCCTTTTGTGCAGGGGGCAAAAACCTTATGAGGAGCAGGAAAAATTTAAAAAATAGGCCACTAATAAATAAAAATATTTTTTCCACAGATAAATCAGGCTTTGAGTGCTTTATCCAAAGCCTTCTTTTGACATTTCCGGGATTCTTACATTTATATTCAAACTCATCAAAAATTATCCCCAAGCGACCACGCAATCACTTCTTGTGGTTTTTCTTCTTTCCTCTTGATTAGTTTTTTTCTCTTCAGACCTTTGGCTGACTGTTTTGCTACTATTAGCAGGACTGAAGTTCCTAGTGGGGTTAAAAGAAAGAACCATGAGTAGCAATGCTGTGTTCTTAAGTTTTTTTCACCCTGAGCAGGAAAGGACCATTTATGGATTGATCTCCCCATCAGAGAACCATGTCACCCAATCTCACTGTTCTGCAACTTCCCACAAGATTGATGGTAAATATAATATGTATGAAAATGAAGGAGGAAAATGTATGCAAAGCTTCAGTGGTAGTGCAGGGGGCTGGAAACGATGTTGTGCAGTACATCATTTCATCTGAATTTCTCATTTTCAGGACATTGACTCTAAAATTACTGCAGTCGTAGTGTTTAATGTTCCTGTATTGGGATTCCAGGGTTTAAAAAAAATGATTTGAAGCCAGAAAAGCAAGACTGACTTATTTGGACCTATGCTGTGGTGTGACCAAAAAAAAAAAACTGCAAGAAAATAAGAAATGCTATAAACATACACATATTCTCTCCCTCCCTCCCTCCCTCTCTCTCTCTCTCTCTCTCACACACACACACACACACACACACTTACAGTGAGTTTAATACTATATCCAGTAGAATACCAAGCAGGTTGTCAATAAAAGAGGGAATATAACATAAAAGTAAACTAATGAAGCTTAAGTTCCAAGACCCTAGAAGGTCAGAGGGTTTTCTTTAAAATTTGTAAAACATCTATTTTAACCAAAATGGTTAAGATTGCTGTCTGTCTTCACTCCAAGTTTCCTTTCTGCATTGGAAGGCATTAAATCAGTCATAAGCATGTGGGGGAGCCAGCTAAGAGAAAGCCGAGTTGAGGATATGTTTCATCTGTGTTTAGGACAAGAGTAAAATGTATTTAGATGGTTCTCAGTCACTCCTGTGTCGGTTATGTGATTGCTAGTGTCCTGGTAAAGCAAAAGCTTCCAGGAGCACTCAGCTAGCCCCTGAGTGACATAGAGGTACAGGGTAAGAGATTTCACCTCAATATAAACATGTATTTCAGGCCCAAGAGTGCATTGGGTAGTTCAGAAGAAGGCAGGTTTGAAATGTACCATACCCAAAGCTAATCTCCGCACAACTCTTCTCACCATCGGATCTACTAAGAGAAAAGTAGAGGACTCCGATATCACCGATCCTCATCGAAACATAAGTTTTCTCCTTGACAGAGATTTTTCCAAATTGGGTAACAATTCTAAAAAAATTATGTGATATGAACCTAGTAAATTGTGACACTGGAAAAAAAAAATACTTTCTGAACCTATCGATAAATTTTTTAAAATTTCAACCTTGCTACAAAAAAAAAAAAGTTACCTTTCTATTCCCTCTGTGAAAAAGATTTTACTAAATTGGTGTCATATGAAGAGGCCAAGATTATGAGCCAGGAATGTATTTTTGCTGTTCGTGCTATTTGTCAGCTTTTTCAAATATGTAATTGGTTACGATTCTTTTCTTGTTCTAAATAAATGTTCTTTTATACCTAATTTAGTATTCATGATTCCCATTCTCTTGAAGAATGGCATCAGCTTCAGGTCTCTTCAAATTTGCCCTCAATCTGACTCTCAGCGCTGGCTCACATCAGGCTTGCACCCATGCAACTCCTAACCTCCACGCAGATGGTAAGGATCGGTGCCTTTCTTCACCTCCTGGCATCCACGGGCTTCCACTTCTGCATCCCTTTAGTGACCCTGGACCGTGGCCACATCTTGTTCCTTGTCCTCATGTGGAACCTACTCCATCTCCAAAGCCTGAAATTCCAAAGTGCCTGGCTGCAAGTCAGTTCATGCAGCTCAAACTCTATGGCTTTTCTGATTCCCCTTACATGCATACCTATGCACACAGCCCATGGACGGTCTCGTGCATGGTATTCTCCTTCCTTGCCTGCCTCTTCTCTTCCTCACCTTCCATCCTCATCCCCACTGCTCGTTCCAAATTCTCCATGTTAGTCAAACCTCTCTGAATTTTGTTCTTCCTACTCTATACTCCATAGCTATCCCTCCCAAAATCAACCTGGTTAGCTCTAATTATGTTTAATAGCTGTGTAATATTTCACATTGGAAATATATCGGTATAAATTCAACATTTCCCCTTTGATGTCCTTTCCGTTTGTTTTCTGTTTTCTTTTGTTTGCAGCAATATGAATGATACTGCAATCAACATTCTTTTACCTATATCTCAATGCTATTATATCCCTAAGATTCCCAGTACTCGGACTGGGAGTTGAAAAGGTACACTTATATACATATGTATTTTTTAAATTTTCATAGATGCTGCCAGGATGCTTCCAGAAAGACAGTAACAATTCACATTTCCATCAGCAGAGTTTGAGAACCCCTTCTCCTTGCCTACTTTGCAGCAATATTGCAGATGTTATTGCTCTTTTTTAACTTCTGCCAGTCTGAAGTGTAATATACTTAAGCTTACACTCAACCTCAATTTTCTTTTCTGCTACCGCTAGTAAATTTGAACATTTTTCATTGATTAATTAACTAGACTTAGATTTTGCTCTTCTGTGAGTTGCCTATTCATATTCTTGAACAAATGTTTATTTTTCTTCTCATTGATTCTCAACCCTACTTGTACATCATAAATAATTACCCTTCGCTGTGCTTTTTGCAAATATTTCTTCCAAATCTACCATACTTCTCCTGACTGTGTTTGTAGTTTTTATGTATCCAAATCATCTACGGTGGTATATAACATGGTTTCAGAGTTTCTGGAACTGGCTATAGAGGTCTCTTTTATTCCTTGGTTGCATATAGTCTCTTAGATTATCTTCTAAAATTTTGACATTTTATTGTTTATTGAAATCTTCAGGCCATCTGAAATTTATATTTGTATACTTTGTGTTATAGGGTCTAACTTTATTTTTTTCTAGAAAGATAGCAGCTATATCAGCACTCTCTGTTAAATGAATCATTCATTTCCCACTGAATTGAAGTACCACCTTTATGATATGGTAATTCTTCACATATGCTAGAATATATTCCTGATTATCTATTCTAGTCTGCTGATTAATTTATTCTTTGCCAATACCATATTGCTTTTTAACATAGTAGTTTTGTCAAATATACTGATAACTAAAAAGAAGAGTATCCCAACTGTTCTTTTCATACTTTTCTTACCATTTCTTGTGCGTTTACTTTTCTATATGAAATTTGACATGTTTTTATTCAGTTAAAAATGGTTTGAGAGTCTACTGAAATTATACTAAATTCATATAATGATTTGGGGTGATTTGACATATTAGGATATAATTTCTCCCCACCCAAGAATGTGGTATACACTTCTATTTGTTCAGATTTATTTCATGTTTCTTCATATAGGTCCTTTACTTTTCATGCCAAATGTATTTCTAAAGTGTTTGTAATTTTTTTTACATATTTTGTAAGTTATGTCACTATTTTGAGTGAAATATTTTCCCCACTTCCATTCCTAGGTGTTATTATTAGTGCAGAGGGGGAAAAAAGTTTCTTTATTTTCAACTATTATTGGATCCAGTCACTTACAAAAACTGTATTAATTCTTATGAGTTTTTACTAGAGCCTACTGGGTTTTCTGAGTATACTATTACATCAGCAAAAGGGAAGGAAAAAAAAAGGTAGCATTAGTCATCTCAATGTTTGTAGCACTAAGTAGTGTCTGGTACTTGGCAAGCACTTCATAAATGTTTTAAGAATGAATGAACAAATGAATGAATCAATGAACAAATGAAGTGGGTCAGAGCTTATTCACATGGAGCACTTAAGGTTCTTTCTATTGTAGCACCATTCCAATGAAGTGCTGATCTTCCTTTGGAAGGCCACACCCAGTTCTTTGCTAGAAACCACATAAGTTTCCAAAATAGTCAAAAAGAAGATTAATAAGTCTGATAGCCATAGGAAATATATTCCGATTAGCGAAAGATCTTCCTGAGTGAGTTTCGTAGAGTTCCTTTGAAAGTTCTTGAGTTCCTCTTTTCATTTGAGCTAAGAGAAGAGACAGCATGGGGAGGCTTTGTTATTGGACCAGGAAAGAAGCCACAAGATGTCTTTGCACCTTACAGTCAATTACAAGGCTTAACTAACGCCTTTGTTGGCTGAGGGCAGGCAGCTAGCCAAAGGTTCACTTGCAGAAACATTTCAGTGAAGGGTCTAGAAACACAGACAATAATAATAATAATAATGGCACCCTGAGAAGCTTTCTATATCTAGGAAGACAGTCAAAAACAAAGTCCGCAGTGGTAACTGATGGAAAACCAAAGAGACACCAATTTATATATAGTGATAATGTTCAATTTAGTCTTGATCTACATACTACCTCTGTAGTTAGGCCTCACAAATATTGCGTAATGGAACTAAAAGCATGCGCTCTCCTATCTAACCTATGTAAGTCAACCATACTTAAGAAGAGCCAAGCCACTAGGCTTTATAATCTCAACCACAGTGATTCACCTTATGGCAGTTATTAGAATTCTAGGCATAATTTATTGCTGAGGTAATTAACCATTATCTATGTTGCATACTTGAAATCCCAACTCAACTAAGTGTCAATCTGAGTCATATAAATAATAAATAGGCCCCAAATGGTAAAAGCTTCTGACTTGATAAGAACATCACTTAATCCTAGAAGAGATTTTCCAACAAACCACAATAGCTTCCTGGTCTTTCACAAAATTCAAATACACATATACAAATTTATGAATGCACATGAAGGATTGTCCACTGTAAGAAACAACTCTGTTTTTCAAAAACACAGAAATGATGACCACCAGGCTGGGAAGCATGATGCAAAGTGCTCTCCATAAATTACCAGCAAGAACAGCAAGTACTAAGACAATGAGAAGAAAAGGGTATGTTCAAGCTGTGGAAATAAACACAAAACCTGGCACAGATTATACGGGATGGTTACCCAAAGGGTGACCAAACTGTTCTTATAGGGAAAACAAAATGTTTCTATTAGAGAGTCTAAAGGGAAATCCCTTGAGAGGCAGACAGAGAACCAGTGTAGTAATTGGCTAGATAATCCCAAATACTGCATCCGAGCTAACAGCACAAAGCCAAATGAGGAGCATCAGCTTGCACGCACACACCAGGCTACTGGGGAAGTCTGATGCTTTGAAGCGTCTCTTCACATTTTTAGTTGATGAAAGGTTTATAAAGAAAATGTAGCCCTCTAAATAAGCCTACCCCTGCAAACACACGGGTGCATTGGTGATGTGGCTCAGGTCTTTAATTTGCTTTGTGTAGCAGCTGGCACCCTGATGTTTAGCCTTTGCTTACAAGGCTACTCCTGATTGAAGTGCTCTTGCCCTTCTCTCTGAGGATCTGCATCCTTCTCATCTATTGTGGGTCTGCCAGACTTAGAATCATTTTCTTGCCTGCCAGACCATGCTTCAATTCTTTTGATCACAATGACACAGAATTTGAAGACACCGAGAGACAGACCTCTCAAAAAGTGTCACATGACCTTAATTCCCTATCAAAGGCAATGCTAGGAAGAGCTCAGATATTACCCATACTGCCACCTGGCCTCTGCCCAGCAGTGAGAATCTTCAATCATCCAAATGGTCCTGAGTCCCCAAGCTGGCCTCTTCACTCAACAACCAGGATAAACAACAAAGGGCTCTTCCCTGCAGGCCAGAATAGGGCCCCTGAAGATGACCAAAAGGTCATTCTAGCAAACAGAAGGGGTGCTCTTTATTTTTTCTGGGGCAGAATTGTGATTTCAGATTAAGGAAAGCCAATTACAACATCCCTTTATCTGTAGAATGACCATTCAGTCATGTTTGCCTCCAACGATCCTGGTTTACAACTATTGTCCCTGAGTAGTTATTGAGAACATACCTTTGTACTCTCAAAAGTGTTCTACTTTGGAAAATAAATTATGTGGTCGACCTACTTATTTAAGATACCAAGGACAACTTCCTCCTTAATTCATCCAAGGTAGCACCTGCATCACCAAGGACAAACACAGTGCCTAAGCCCAGAGATTTGAAGCAGCAGGTTAGGGATTTAGAAAAGGTACTCCTTTTCCTTTGGTGCAGATAGCAAGCTTATCTTTCTGTAAGGTTGCATATTGCTGAAGAAAAACAGCCATAATCTGGAGGTCTCATCTGTCCCCATTAAAAGGAAAATTTGTTATCTGACTGTATCGGTCAGGATCCCACCAGGAAAGAGATGACCCACCTGAACTAGAATAATTCAGAGAGTGTATTTATGGCCGTGCGAATGAAGCAGGACCACAAAGAATAGGACAAGAACCAAGCTGTTATCACCACTGACTACGGAGAGGAGGAGGGAGAGATCTTGTAGAGCTACTCCTTGAAAGGAGGAGACTCCTCCTGACATAGTTCAAATCTACCCTTTCTTATGAACCAATCCCCACCAACAGTCTGGCCCAAAGACTGCCACCCTACAGCCCTAGGACAAACTGCACCACACATCTGGCACATGTCCATACTAACTCGCTTTCTTAGGTACCTTTTGACAGTACAAATACGCCCTGTCTTCTCATCTAGACCATAAAATCTGTGAAAGCAGAGACCTTTCTTAGCTCTATATCACAAGCACCGCAACTCCAGTGGTTCTGAAACTTCTGTTTTTCCACTACAACACATCCAATCAGTGACGTTCACAAAGGAGACATTCTCCCAAAGGCATGCCCTGGATTACACACAATTCCCAGCATGCTCCACCATTTCTCCATCACTTGAGAAAGCAGAGCAGAATATAGATGAGCGAGGTCGGATTATTTTACAGAACGTCTTGAGTCCACTCTGATTCTTTGATGTAAATTACCTGTACACTTCAATGACCTGTTACAATTAACTGGTGTCTGGCACGTCTCACAATGGCTCTTGTACGCTCTGTGTCATAACGGCACCAGTGCAAAATCTGCGTCATGGTGAAAAGGAGAACAGACTTAGAAAGTGGATAGAAATTATGGAAGAACAGGCTGTTGTCATCATTTCAGACACAAGTGTAGGATCACAGAAGAAACCCCAATCCCAATATGCTATTGTTGGATCTTGAGAGAGACCACACATGTACAAAACTTACTACCTAAACGTAGCTAAACTCATCTAACATACAACCTAGCCCAATCGGGAATTTTGCAGACAAAGAAATCAGGATGTGTGATCTTCCCATGGTCACATAAGATACTAATCACGGGGGCGCCTGGGTGTTTCAGTCGTTAAGTGTCTGCCTTCGGCTCAGGGTGTGATCCCGGAGTCCTGGGATCAAGCCCCACATCGGGCTCCCTGCTCCTCTGGAGCCTGCTTCTTCCTCTCCCTCTGCCCTTGCTTGTGTTCCCTCTCTCACTGTCTCTCTGTCAAATAAATAAATAAAATCTTCACAAAAAAAAAATGATACTAATCACGGTCATATTGGAACCTCAAACTAAATCAAAGACACACAAGGAAAAGCCACAAAATTCTTGTCTTGCCTAGGAACTAATAAAGTTATTTGTACTTGCTAAATGCAGGTATTTACTGAGTGTCTACCTTGTGGCAGGTAATGGGGATACATAGTAAACAAAACAAACAAACAAACAAACTTAAAACCCTGTAGTCAGACAAGGGAGCATCTTATCTAGGACAGGGAAGACTTTCTTATAAGATAATGTTTCAGCAGAGACATAAAAGGAAGAAGGAATCACATGGGTCTCTACAGCAAGTGTTCCAGGCGGATTCAGGAAGCAGAGCAGCATGTCCTTGGCACATTCCAGGGGAGAAGGCCGTCGTGAGTGCCCTGGAGGGGGACAAGGGTCAAGAGGCTGGCAATGAGATGAGAGATTTGGGGGTTGGGAGGGACTTCATGCAGTGTTTTAAAATGGAAAATTACTGAAAGGCTTCAACAGAAGAGGACTATATGTTTTTAAACTATCGGTCCAGCTAGTATGTGGAGAAGAGATTTGGCAGAGCAAGGGAAGAAGCAAGGAGGGAGCCAATAGAATCAGTTAGGAAACAGAGGGGGGCAGTTTGGACTAGGGTGAAAGACATGAGGCACTGAAAAGTGGTCAGATCCCAAACATATTGTGACAGTACCGCTGACAGGATTTGAGCATTGATTGGATGTGAAATGTGAGAGAAAGAAGGAACTGACAGTTGAGGCCCTGGTTTTTGGCTTGAGTAACTGAAAGATTGACGTAGACATTTACCAAGAAAGAAGAAGGAGAGAAGAACAGCTCTGGAGAGGAAGGTCAAGAGTCTTTTTGAACATGCCAGTAGAGATGTGCCTCTAACAAATAGGAGTGGGATGTCCTGCAGGCAGCTGGACTCAGAGGTGTGGAGTTCAGAAGAGAGATTGGGGGTCATCTGCAAAGAGGTGGCATTTTGAGTCATAGGACAAGATGGGAGGCAGACAGTAAAAAGTGCCCAGGACTGAGTCCAAGTTCAAATATTGCACTGCCCTTTCCAAACAGCACATTTGCACTTTCACTTAGACTTTCCACAGATAGTGTCTCTTATTCTCCTTCAACAACTGAAGGACAATTCACTGGTAGAATGTCAATGAGTTCTCCTTCCTGCTTAGGGAAGCAGCAGCCTGTTCACCCACCTCAGCAAGCAGCCAGAGGCCTTCTAAAGAAGCCACTCCAGCAAGAAGAATGGTAAAGGGGTCAAAGAAAGCACCCCAGAGAACAAGGAGCACTGACACTGTGTGATGGTTGAGTAGGAGAGGCGGGACATCTCACAGGCCTTTCCCAGACATCGTTCACTAGGCCGTGCCATCATGGAGTGTGTACAAGGAGAGAGGCAGAGGCAAACCAAGTCAGGAGTTGAGCGAACTTCTTCATTAGGGGCACATCCTGAAGAGGGACAGAGTCTACTCATGCCCCAAGTCGTGATGACTCTGCCCTTCATGCTATAAAGGGCAATGACTGGCTAGAGAGGAATGCAGGGCTGAGAGCTACAGATATTACAAATTGAACCATTTTTGTTGCCAAGGACAGAATGGCAGCAGCAGGCCTTGACACACAGTTGAAGACTTTCTGGGAAAGCCCTTACAGATTATTTCATTTCTCAGAGACCTCCACTTCACTATGAATCAGAAATGGTTAAATGGACCTCCTTTATGGAGAAAAAAATTCAGAAATAACTTAGGAAGAATTATTTCCTGAGTAAAAATAGCACCACCACATTAAGTTTTAAACAGTTAAAAATAGGTACACTCCCATTGTGATGAACTCAAGGAACTTGCCAATTATTTTAATTAACTAAATTGGTGCTAAAATTAACACATTGCTAGAAACCAGGTTCCAGGTTGAGGGATGGGGAGAAGAAAGAATGCCAACATCCAGCTTCTGCTTCACAAATCCACAAGCAAAGGGAATTAAACCCAGCAGGGGAAAGAAATATCATGAATACACAAACACATATATACCCCCTTTTCACTCATTAGATTGCTGGGCTTTTGTCATATGTGGTTTTTTGTAATTAATTATTTGGAATATGGGTGATGGGACCCAATTAGACAGCTAGTTCTTCCAGGCAAAGACTATGAATTACCGAAGAAAAACCACTTCTACTGGAAGTTGGTTTGTTTAACCAACTAGGAAGAGCTCAGCTAAATTTTCACATTCACAAAGCAGGAAGCACACAATCAGGGGCGCCTGGGTGGCACAGCGGTTAAGCGTCTGCCTTCGGCTCAGGGCGTGATCCCGGCGTTATGGGATCGAGCCCCACATAAGGCTCCTCCGCTATGAGCCTGCTTCTTCCTCTCCCACTCCCCCTGCTTGTGTTCCCTCTCTCACTGGCTGTCTCTATCTCTGTCGAATAAATAAATAAAATCTTAAAAAAAAAAAAAAGGAAGCACACAATCAATTTCTCTTATTATTCAAGTGACTGTAATCTGGACAGTCACTCTATCAAATTATTATTGCACATAATTGACTAAAGCCAGAACAACAAAGCCCAGTATGCAGAGTATAACACAACAACCATAAGTAATCATTTTGAAGTTAGACAGAGATACGGGTCCATATCCTAGCTCTACAAATTCCCAGCTGCGTGACCTTGGGCAAGTTGCTTTGTTTCTCTGTGTCTTAGTCTCCTCTGCTAGAAAATAAAGATATAACACCTATCTGATAGGATTATGAGAATTGAATGTGATGATAAATGTACAGTACTTAGCACATGCTAAAAAGTAGCTATTAACCGTTCATATAATGAAGCATCCAAAACATGGATTTAATTTTGTCTACAAAGCTTTCTTACAATGGTATTTATTGTAATGATATTTAAATGAAAAAGACAAGCAAAGATATCTAAGATGCCAGTGCAGCTATCCAGGGGGTTCTCTGATAAGCTCAGATCTCTCTCTAATGGGCATTTAAGAGAAGGCAAGGATACAGAATCAGAACAAACTGTTTTTAGCAGCATTAACCAAGTTCTTGGCAAGAAAACATGCAAAATGAACTGAGGTTTGCAAAGAAAAAGCTACAAAGACAACAGAATTAATTTTTAAAGTTATCTCATTGAGGAAAAAGCATATGATATTAAATACTCCAAGACACCTTTGATATTCTGATTAAAAGTTGCAACTTAAAATTGCAAAGATGGGATGATACTTAAGAACAAAAACCAAAAAATGGAAAAATCCGTTCAATGGCAGAATTTGGATGAATTTGTTTTCAATGTCCTGGGGGAGAGTGAGGCCCTTTTGTCCTAAAAACACTGATGACACCTGTTCCCTTATCTATATTTCAGCAAGGAAAAACTTCTGGCTGCTGGGAAAGCTGTGCATGGCAGGCCAAAGGAATAATGTATTATGATGTATGTAGCCAAGACATAAGAATTTTTTGGTCAACGTTTAAGAAAATCATTAGGTTGGATCCATTCACTATTTTATAATGACGGATGCATTGATTATGACTGCCAGATTTAGAAAACAAAAACACAAGTATTCAATTAAATTTACATTTCAAGTAAAGAGCGAATAATTTTTAGCGTAAGTATGTCCCATGCAATATTTGGCAACCTTAACATTGGGTTATCAATAACTTATCACTTTAGCAGAACTTCCTATGAGGAAGGGAATGACTCCCTTTAATTTTGGCAAAGAGCACATGTTTTGGGGTGCCTAGGTGGCTCAGTTGGTTAAGCGCCTGCCTTCAGCTCAAGTTATGATCCCAGGGTCATGGGATGGAGCCCTGCATTGGGCTCTCTGCTCAGCAGGGAGTCTGCTTCTCTTTCTCCTTCTACAATCTCCCCCACTTGTGCTCTCTGGCTCTATCTCTCTGTCAAATAAATAAATAAAATCTAAAAAAAAAAAAAAGCACACATTTTCTGTGGCATTTTTCTCTTTATTTCTGAGGAAGGCATTCATTCATCATTGATCACTGTCACTGATCTAGTTTACTCCAGTAGTTTTCAGACACACATACACACACACGTCTTTAGGAAGCAACTTCTGATGTGAATCGTAATACATAATACAGACTTTTTTTCTAAAAGGAAAAGAATGTCCTTTGGTAGGATGGGGAAGATGGAGGGTCTACATCATTGTCCACTTGGCTTACCCATCCTCTTTGCCCTTACAGTGTCCCCAAAGAATCTGGCACAAAGGGACTCTAAAAAACAGATATAGAACATCAGTCATTTGATCAGTCCCACCAAGTCTTATTTAAAACTGAATGCCCAGATCAATTCGATGTAGGCCTTATCTGTACATCTCCTTTCCAATGCCAGGGTTACTTCCCCCGGCAGACAGTATCATCAAACTCCCACAGAAGATACACTTGAGTTCTAGTTGACTCATTTCAATCCTCCTTTTGCCAGAACCAATCTACAAGCTGTTTTTTATTTTACAACAACTGTGCCTGTGACATAAAATAAGCACCTAAAAGCAGACAATCTCACCTCCACCATTTATCTAATCCACCCGATAGCAATAATGCAGGAATGGAAATAAACTTCCAAATGCTAAAATATCCAGTTATCACCTAGATATTTGCTATCATGTAGACATAGCCAACACTCTTTCCACTTCAGCCCTTTTCCTCGGGGTTGGTTCAGAAAAATGTTCTCATCATGGGGGACAAGAAACACTGCTGTCATGTGGAAGTCTTTTCCCTCGTTCATTCCTATGACCATTTGCAAGGGTGGCATGCCATCTCCTGCAGACCTACCTCCATCTGGTATGTGAGGAATGTCTTTGGACATCCTTTTAATGTCTATTCAAATCCTCATTATTCTCATATTCCACAGAGTACCTTTAATGTACTTCTCCTGACCCCTGTCTGGGAATAACCACTCATTATGATTTTACCCCACCCCATTCTCTACAAAAGACTGTATGTTTTGGAAGAAGCACCACAGAGCCATTCCCAGAGCACATGGAGAGCATCCATAACCATCCTAAAAAGCCAACTTCAGGACCACCTGGCTGGCTCAGTCAGAGCATGTGACTCTTGATCTCAGGGCTGTAAGTTCAAGCCCCCTGCCGGGTATAAAGATTACTTAAAAATAAAGTCGTAAAAAAAAAAGCCAACTTCAGACCAATTCTGTAGGTTATTTTTCACCTACAGACATGTACCTGTTCATTTTGCTCATTAAAAGTTACTCACATTGACAGGAATCCATCAAAATTCTAGAGGAGAACATAGGCAGCAACCTCTACGACATCGGCCAAAGCAACCTATTTCATGACACATATCCAAAGTCAAGAGAAACAAAAGATAAAATGAACTTATGGGACTTCATCAAGATAAAAAGCTTCTACACAGCCAAGGAAACAGTCAGAAAAACTAAGAGGCAGCCCACGGAATGGGAGAAGATATTTGCAAATGACACTACAGATAAAGGACTGGTATCCAAGATCTACAAAGAACTTCTCAAACTCAATACACGAGAAACAAATAAACAAATCAAAAAATGGGCAGAGGATATGAACAGACACTTTTCCAATGAAGACATACAAATGGCTAACAGACACATGAAAAAATGTTTAAAATCATTAGCCATCAGGGAAATTCAAATCAAAACCACACTGAGATACCACCTTAAGCCAGTTAGAATGGCAAAAATAGACAAGGCAAGAAACAACAATTGTTGGGGAGGATGTGGAGAAAGGGGATCCCTCCTACATTGTTGGTGGGAATGCAAGTTGGTACAGCCACTCTGGAAAACAGTGTGGAGGTCCCTTAAAAAGTTAAAAATTGAGCTACCCTATGATCCAGCCATTGCACTACTGGGTGTTTACCCCAAAGATACAGACATAGTGAAGAGAAGGGCCATATGCACCCCAATGTTCATAGCAGCAATGTCCACAATAGCTACATTGTGGAAGGAACCGAGATGCCCTTCAACAGATGACTGGATTAAGAAGTTGTGGTCAATATATACAATGGAATATTACTCAGCTATCAGAAAGAACGAATTCTCAACATTTGCTGCAACATGGATGGCACTGGAGGAGATAATGCTAAGTGAAATAAGTCAAGCAGAGAAAGACAATTATCATATGATTTCTCTCATCTATGGAACATAAGAACTAGGATGATCGGTAGGGGAAGAAAGGGATAAAGAAAGGGGGGGGTAATCAGAAGGGGGAATGAATCATGAGTGACTATGGACTATGAGAAACAAACTGAGGGCCTCAGAGGGGAGGGGGGTGGGGGAATGGGATAGACCGGTGATGGGTAGTAAGAAGGGCACGTATTGCATGGTGCACTGGGTGTTTTACGCAACTAATGAATCATCGAGCTTTACATTGGAGACTGGGGATGTACTGTATGGTGACTAACATAATATAATAAAAAATCTTTAAAAAAGAAAAAGAAAAGAAAAAAGTTGGGATAGACTCCCTGGCTTATAAGTATTTCTTCTTTCTCAGGGATGGGTGGGCTCCCAAAGATTCTGTCTCTGCCACAGCTTGTTGATCTGAATTTTTCAGAATTTTTGTATTTTGTATTTATTGCTTCTGTTATAATCACATTTTTAAAACTCCATCTCTGGTGGATGGTATATAATGAAAAGAATATTATACGCTTCTGAGGCCACAATGTCAAATCTGAACGCCAGAAATAATTTTTAAATACAATGTTTTATAAAGTTCATGTAATATTTTTAGAATATAATTTTATAACAAATAAGATGGCAGGGAAAAGTTATAGTTCTTATAATATAAAAGTAATACCATTCATTTAAGAACTATTTTCAGGGAAAGAATCTTAAAGAAGACCTGAGCTAATTAAAATTTTTTTTTCTTTTTTAAAGATTTTATTTATTTGACAGAGAGACAGCCAGCGAGAGAGGGAACACAAGCAGGGGGAGTGGGAGAGGAAGAAGCAGGCTTCCAGCAGAGGAGCCCGATGTGGGGCTCAATCCCAGTTCGCCAGGATCACGCCCTGAGCCGAAGGCAGAGGCTTAACGACTGCGCTACCCAGGCACCCCTAATTAAAATTTTTTAAATTGTTTTTATAGAAGATATTTTTTGTTTGGCTTGATAATAACCCTTAGACTTTAATTCATGGATACATAGACATGAGAGACATATTTGATATAACATTTGGCTAACATTGATTGACATAACATTTGAATAAATCTTCAAAAATCTGTCATGACCACAAGAACACTGAACATAAACTCCTTGACACATGTGACCCACTTTGTGGGTTAATTGTTTGAATGTCTCTTCAGTCCCAGCCCAACCCTTCCTAATGGAGTTGTCTTTACGACTTCTCAAATTCATTCTTCTGGATGTTTATATCTAATGACATACATGATTATTTACTTGTTTCAGTTAAAGTTATTTTTATACATTTTTAACGTTTAAAAAAAGCAAATATTCATTTTATTTCCAAGTCAGATTGTGGGGTAAGGAATGCCTGTTTTATTTCAAGACATGAATTATGTTCACAAAAATAAAATACCAACAAAGATACACAGTGAATTGTCTTTGCATCTAAACTGTAAATACTTGAGAGTAGACAATGTATAATTTGTTCATTATTATCTTCCTTTGCCTAGAAAATAGATGATCAATAAATATTGGCTATGAATAATTATTATACTTACACTGTGAAAAATCAACCTAATTAGTAGAGTGTCAAGAAAATTTAAGTGAATTAGACACACAAACTCTTAAAATCTTTTAAAAAATAAAAATAAATAAATAAATAAAAGTTACTCATGTTAAAAAAAAAAAGCTCCTAAATGTAATGTGATAGATTGACAGAACATTGCTGAGACCAATTTCAAAAGACCTAATTAAAACCATATTCAAGAGGTGGAAGACTCAGTATTGTTAGGATGCTAATTCTCTCCTAATTGATCTACAGAGCCAATGCAACTCCAATCAAAAACCAAAAAATTAGAAATGATTTTAAAATTCATATGAAAATACAAAGGACAGAAGAGCCAAAAGAAGCATGACCACCCCCCCAAAAAAAAAAAAAAAAGTTGGAGGAATAACCACACCTCATGTCAGAACTTATTATAAAGCCACAGTAATTAAGATGCTATGATATTGGTGTAAGTGTAAAGATAGACAAATAGATCAATGGAACAGAATAAAGATTCCAGGAATGGACATATAGATATATGGATTTCTGAAAAAGGTGAAAAGGTAACTCAGAGGAAAGGGAATAATCTTTGCAACATATGGTGCTGACCCAATTGTACAGCCATATACAAAGAAGGAGAAGGAGAAGGGGCAGAATTTTAATCCATGCTTCATGCTTATACAATAATTATACAATAGGTAACTCAGAATGGTTCATAGACCTAAAATGATATGAAACTAAACCTAAAACTATAAAACTTCCAGAAGAAAATGCCTGATAAAATCTTTGCTTGGGTGAGGTAGATATTTCTTAGATACAATGGCACAATCCCCAGAAGAAAAAAATCGATAAATGGAACTTCCTCAAAATTAAAGACACTGCTCTTTGAAATACACTCTTAAGGTAATTAAAAGGTGGGCCACAGACTGAAAGAAAATATTTATGAATCGAATATCTGATAAAGAACTTAAATCCAGAATACATAAAGAACTCTTAAAATCAATAGGAATTAAAACAACTCAGTATAAAATGGTCAAAAGATTTGAGCAAATCTTTCACCAAAGAAGATATATGGATGGCAAATAAGCACCTGAAAAGATTTTCAATATCATTAATCATCAAGGAAATTAAAAATTAAACCATAATGGGATGCTACTGCATACCTATTTCAATAGCTAAAATTAAGAAGACTGAGCATATCCAGTGGTAATGAAGATGTGGAGAAACTGGACTATTCATACCTTTCTGGTGGGAATGTAAAATGGTACAAGTGCTTTGGAAAACATTTTAGCAGTTTCTTAAATAAACATATACCTACTGTGCGATCTAGCCATTACATTTCTAAGTACTTGCCCAATAGAATTAAAAACATGTCCATACAAAGACATGAACACGAATGTTTATAGCAGCTTCACTGCAATAGCTGAAAACTGGAAACAATTCAAATACTCATCAACAGGTAAGTAAACGCTCTGTGGCATAGCCATATAAATGGAGTACTATTCAGCAGTGAAAAAAAAAAGAATGAACATTAGTACATGCAAAAACAAGAATATATTTCAAAATAATTAATCCGAGGGAAAGTAAACAGAACTTTCCTCCTCCAAAAAAGAGTAGACACTGTATGATTCCATTTACATAAAATTCTAGAAAATGCTAACTAATCCATAATGACAGAAGGCAGATGAGTGGTTGCCTGCAGACAGTGGAATGGGAAGGGTTACGAAAGGATTTGAGAAAACTTTTGGGAGAGATGATATGTTCACCATCTTGATCATGGTGATGGCTTCACAGGTATATACCTGTCAAAACACACAAAATTGACCACTTCATGTACAGTTTATCGTACATCAATCATACTTTGATAAAGCTGTGTGAATGAAACTAAAAAGTTTAAAAAGCATTATTTAGGAAGAAGAATTAATTTTATTTGATCTAGTGTCTGCACAGTGACATATTTAAAAACTGTTTGGCAGCCAAGAATTAAGTGGCAACAGTCTTTAACCTTTTCACACTGTTGAAAAACATCAGATGGAACGCATTTTAGAACTGATAGCACACCTTCAATTCATCATCCCCACCATTTTATTTACCTTCTACAGCTGCCCAGAGCAGCCCCAAAGACTCTTTCCATTTCTCTCTAAACTCCCCAAATCTTCTCGTCCTCAACCCTGCCCAAGAAACTATGATCTTTTCCCAGTCCTTCCCCTACCCGCCCAGATACATTCTCCAGTCACTCCACCACCCCACCCCACCCCCAGTATATTTACTTCTTCTCAACTCTGACCTCCTATTCCTTCTAGTTCAGCATTTTTCTGTCTATTATCCTAAGTGGCATAACTCAAATCCCAGAGGCCAAAAAGTAAAAATAATCCTATGTGGAAGGAGAAAAAGTAGGGACAGAGAGGCATGCTCATACATTAATAATTTCTTAATTCTAACAACTGGGGGTGGAGGAGAACATCTTATTTCAAAAAGAAAAGATTGGTCCCAAGATCTGGACCCCTCTCTGTGCAGAGCTCCTCTCCTAGTTCCACATCCCAACTCATTCACTCTCTCAGGCAAAGAGACTCAGGTTGGCTTCATTCAGTCTTCCATTCTGACCCTAAATTGCATCTCTAGACCTGACACTCGCCCCCCTCCTAACCCAGCCTTCCCATTCCCTGTGGTTAGCTTGCCTCTTTTCTGAACGCCTCCCCCAGGCCCATCAAAAAGAAATGACCAATTTCATCCTCTCTAAACATGTTACTGCCACAGCTCCTTCTAACATGTCTTTTGGCTTGTATAGAAGGCAAATTCTTTATGAATTTAAAATCTCTATTTATTAAATACTTGCCCAATTTTCTGCATATATTTACACAGTTAACCTGACCACCTATATCACTGCTCTCTGTAGAGCCTGTAAAATCCTAGAGGACCAGGTATCCATCTGTGTAATCACTTCTTCCAGCCTTCTTCTCATGGTCAGTTATGACACTGCTCTGCAGAACATGCGAGTATCGAGTATCATTCACCACTCTACTCCATCCTCCCACCCCTCCACACTCCTCCTGCTTCGTGTCCCAATGTCATCAAACCACTCACAATGCTCAATGGCACATCCCCAGCACACCACCAACCTCCTTCATTGCCCGGACCATTACCCACTGCCTAAAGCAGAGGCTGGCAAGCTTTTTCTGTAAAGGGCCTAATAGTAAATATTTTAGGCTTTGGGGGGGCCATATGGTCTCTATCCTTGTATGATTGTGCCATTATACCACAAATGCATAGACAACACCCAAAGAATAGGTGTGGCTGTGTTCCAATAATAAATCCTTATTTCGAAAAACAGGCCACAGACCAGATTTGTTCACAGGCCAAAGCCTGATCTAAAACATCCTCCCTTCCAACCTCCATCTTGCTAGCTCCTGGTTTTCCTACAAGACTCAGCCCAAGTTATCTTCCTCAGAGTGCCTTCTCCCATTCCTAATTAGGTGCACCCTTTCTTGGTACTCCCATAGCATATATATCAAATGTATTTTGTAGGGACAGGAAAAACTTCTTCCCCAAGTCTGATGCTTCCTTCTGTGTAAAGGAGTTCTGCTACCATGACAGAGCTGGCTTCTCTGTACTCCCACTTCCTCCTCCCGTGGGAGATGGCAGCTCAGAGTGGGAGCAGGGCGCACACTGTCCACAAAGAACATGTAATTCCCCCAGCCTTCCTGACATCGTATGGGCCACACTGTCAGTACTGGAAAGACCTGTCTATCCAGGGCCACCTGGGCCCAGAGGCGTAAATCTGTCTCATTCCAGAGTTCTCCATGATCAGTTTAATCAGTAACAACAGTGATATTTTTATCCCTATCTTACTTCTTGATTATCTCTTAATTGCCTCAGAAGTCTAGAGGGAAACAGGGGAGCTATTTATTAGACCCCACTGAAGCCTAACATCTACCACTAGCCATCGCACTCAGCATGTTGCGTAGAAATGTTCTTTGTGTACTTTCTTTCGCTTTGGTCAGTGATTCTCAGAGTAGACCTCGGTCCTCTAGAGAACGCTTCCAATTGCCATCAACACACCCAGAAATGCAAATCTTTCTTTCAGACTGAGAGCAGGCAACACACTTCCCATTACCTTTTACTTTTACCTACAACCGAATGTTACTTACTAATAACCTCCGAAGTGAATTAGCAGTAGTTTCTAAGTTGAATGTATGAATAGAGTTTACTGAATCTTTAATTCAATATTCTGTTAAGCCTGGCAGCCACTCTTTTGGAAATACTGCAAAACTGATTGGGCATGAGCCTACGAGACAGAATTTCAATAGTCTTCAGGAAAGACAATTTGTGAATAATGTATCAGTGATGAGATCTCCAATCGGTCATGGTTTTCAATCACTGCTATTCGAGTTTTGCTTTTACCTTCTAAATTACCATTAGTGTAATATCTTTATCAGTGTAGTTTATTACAGCTCGTTGGGTAAGCTTACTGGGTTAGTCATGCATATTTGGCCATGCAGAGGACAAGGATAGGGTAGAGCAGGCACTGAGAGTATGGGCTCTCAAGTCAGACTGCCTGGTTTGTGTCTCAATATCACCACATACTAGCTGTGTCACTTGGTGTAAGTTTTGCAACCTCTTGGCTCAGTTTCTTTACCATTAAAATGTGGAATAGTACCTACGTCATTGTGAAATGGGAAGATTAAATGAGGTAATCCATGTAAAGAACTTAAACCATATAATTAGCTATCATTATTTTATTATTACTAGGCACATGAATAGGACTTGTGGTCTCTAGTTTTCCAATAACCAGGCTTTAAGCTATGTATAAATGCAGTTCAAATACAAATCATCCATAAAGTTGTTGCTAATGAAGACATTATTGGTAATCCTCCCCCAAATTTTTCACACTGTATGTTTCACTGTGATGTTTGATAGCTCATATTTATTGGTTTGGTATCTATTGCCTATCTTCTCCACTGGAACTTAAAATCCTAAGGCCAGAGACCTCTACTTATTTATGAGTTTTCAACTATAGCCTCAATAGGTAGAAACTGCTTGGCATACAATGGGCTGTCAACAATTTTTTTTTAAGGAACCAATATGCTAACTATGAATTTATACTATATAGCCTGCAGTATAAAAGTGAGTTTGGTATAATAAAATTACTAGATTACCAAATTTTTTGGCATTGTTTTATACCTTAAAACCATGTTTAAGTTCATATCATCACTATATTGAGTAAATAATGAGGGATTTATATATATTCTAATTTAATTCTTTGCTATTGCTGAATTATTTTTCACTCAGAACACATGGGATAAGTGACCATGGCTCTTTTGCAAGTCCTGAGTGGGCCACAGCCACATAAAGAACTGTATTTTTCCATTCAACAACTCAAAAATATTTTAAATGACCCAGCAGTTCCAGTTCTATGTATATGCCTAAAAGAAAAGTCAATCAAAAGACATGTACAAGAACGTTCACATTGGCTTTGTTTATAATAGCGAAAAATTGGAAACAATGCAAACATCCATCATTGGGGAATAAATAGATGGTGGAATAGTTATGCAATAGAGTATTGCACCGCAATAAAAAAAGAACAATCTACTTTTATATACTCTTACCTGCAGCAACATGGATGAATCTCACAGACATAGAGATGAGCAAAAGCAGCCAGAAAAAGATAACAGAGTGTATGATTTCATTTATAGGAAGATTCAACTTAAATGAACTTCTATGAAGTCTATTAGTTACAGACAAAACTAATCTGTGGATATAGAAGTCAAAATAGTGGTTATCTCTGTTGGGAGAACATGGGAGGGCAAAAGATACCCTTCTAGCCTATGGGAAATGTTCTATATCTTAATTTGGGTCATGTCCACAGCTAAGAGTGCCCATGTGTATGTGTACAAATTCAGTGAGTTGTACAGTTAAATCTATGCACTTCACAGTATGTACATTACACAGTATATACAGTTGGTTTGTTTCAGGAGAGAATAATTTCTGCATATCTGACATTTAGCTGGGCCCCGGAGATAAACCAATGAACAAAACAGGCATGTCTTTCCCCTTAGTATGGTGGATCTCCACTGCTAGCTCAGTGTCTATGCTCAGTAAATTGTTGGTGACCCGAACTGAGCACTCTTTTTGCATGCTAACCATTTAAATTTCTTAAAAATACTAGTGCTGATGCTAACGGCAACAGCGGTACTTCATATTTCTTTGACAAACATGTCTTGTCTCATTTTAGGCTTTTTCAGTCCGAGGTCATCATGATGCCTCATTATGGAAAAATCCCAGAACATTCTCCTCCTTCCAGCAAAAGAGCTACGTGCACTTTCATCCTGCAGATTTCAGAATTGATTCTCCATGCTGCTAGCATTCTCCATATCCCACAGAGTTGTGCGCTAAAATCCAGAGCAATGAACACACCTATGAAAAATGATGCTTTCGAGCCTGCCCCATGGTGCAGTAAATTTGAAAGTACTCTTAATAATAATAAGGATCAACATTGACTTTAATGGTCCTCAAATCCATCACGTAATTTCATTAGCCACCCAGCACAGATGCAAGCAGGGGTGATGTCATACTTTTTCCCCTTGCTCTGAAACCTGAGTCAGGCGCCAGAGATGGAAACCAGTTTTACAGACTCTAATCGGATTAAAGCTCCTGGCAGCCACTGATCAATATATGGTAGCTGGAGGAATCCCAAAATGTGCAAAGCCCTTGTACGCCCCTTCAGAGCCATGGCCTCCCTCAAGCAGAAGGGAGGTTCAGGTGGTCGCTTGGTGCAAGAGGGGAAAGTCAAGCTGGTGTGTCCTAAGGCACTGGGTGATTTTCAGTTTCACTTTTGCAGCAGCCTCCACTACTGCTCTCTGATCTTACCCAAAGGGAATCTCTAACTACTCACACTCCCTTCATATAGAAAACCAGCACTTAAAATCATGGGCTTTGGCATGAGATGCAGCTTGATCTAAAACCTGGCTCTTCTGTTGACTAGTTCACCCGGAGGGAGCAACCCTACGTGCCTGACTCTCAGCTTCCTCGTCTGTCTACAAAGTGGACATAAAAACACCTTCCTCATGGAAGCGCAGTCAGGCTACAAGGCTCATGCTTATGACAGTCTCTGGGCCTATGTACTTACATACTCGATAAATGAGAGCTAATAATGAAAAGAAATGATCATCTATGATTAATAGCTACCAAGTATCATTATAAAACTCTGAAATACCCCCTCATAATCAGAGGGGAGAATCTTTTTGCCTTCATCATTTTACTTACCTCAACTTTCCCATCTCTCAAAGTTAGCACAAGCAAGGAGCCAGTGGCTAGATGCACTTATAACCTCCAGGTTGCTTTAACAAGAACTTCAATAACGTGGCAAAATACAATGACCTCATCATCTCAGTGTTGCAGCAGTAAAAAATCAATGCTACTTAAAAAGCCTGACAATCAATCAAGGTCCAGCCAGATATCTTTGAAAGTCAAACAGGCTCGTATAAAAAACGGATTCACCTAGGGATCTCATTAAAGCTCTACAGCAGTATTTCCCTGATGTAAGCTGGGAGTTTTCATTTGGGTTGCCTTTTTTTTTCAGCTCTGGAATCCCTGTGAGATCAGGGCTATATGCCTCCCTAGCAGCTGGCTCAGGAGCACTCTTATTAGTTGGATGTCTTCACTTGCATCACCAATGCAAACAGTCATCCATATGTCAATGTCATTCCACCCTCCAGTGGTAACTCAGACCTTCTCCTACTGGAAGCACACACTGCTTTTGTCCAGAGTAAGCTCTTGAAAGACTTATAAACGCACTTTATTCTTATTGCATTATACACAGTAGTGTAGAAATTATAGAAGGCATAATCTGAAGAGAATACATTTGTACCCTATGGGCCTTTCTTCCAAAACCTCATAATTCAAATGTTAATATAAAATAACTTTCCTTCTTCTCAGGTCATTTTAAGAAATAGCACCTACTATGGACCAGGCATTCTTGTAGACACTGAAGATACAAAGATGAATAAAACATGAGCCTTCTCTTTTCCAGGACCTTGTGAGACCAGCAAGCACAGAACCCACTAACTTCAGACCCAGTTCCCGAAAAAAGACAAACACGATGTGGCACGTAGCACTTTTTTTTCCCTCTAGCAGGGAAAAAAAGAGTAGTCTCTGGATTATCCAGTCCAGAACAATCAATTGAGAGTGGACACTTAAACTAGTATGAAAACTGGGTGAAGTGGATGGAGCAAGAAGCCTCACCGTTGCCAGCACCATTGGCAGCCTGTTCTTTTAGCAACTCAATAGATGCCAGTTCAGGACCTGTTGTTAGCCTCTCCGTAGCCCATGCACAGATAGTGAGAAAGGGAATAAGTTTTCACTGTAAATCATTTATTCCTTAATTGCTCAGGAGCACTCCCTAATTTCTTTAATTGGTCTCCCTCTCAGTAAATAAAATAATACATCATGGGGTTGTAGTGAGTGTTAAGTGAAGAGATACAGACAGAGATAAGAGACAGAGACAGAGATAGAGAAATGTTGCCATATCTATAAAAGCATCTGGCTTCTATGACATACTCACTAAATGATCCCTATAAGAAAACTCAAATCTGAGCTACCATACTAAAAGGAGTGTGACCACAGATACTATGTCCCCTGACTCCCTTCTGGTTTTTCCTGCTTTGAAGCAGGAGAAGCAGACATTTTTCTAGACACACCAGCCTAGAAAGATCTAAACTTAGCTACTAGCACTAGAAGGCCCCTGGGACAACAATCCAAACTTGACAAGAAATCTAGAAACATACCCAACAATAAACATAAAGATGACAGGAATACCAATAATATCAGTAATCCCAACAACTGTTATTAGGTTAAGTTCCATGATTAAAAATAAAAGCAAGCTCCAACTATATGCTGTTTACAAGAGATATATCGAACATGAATAATACTACAAAGTAATAGAAAGGTTGAAAATATGCAGATGCCCAAAGACAGACCAGACAAACACAAACAAAAAGAAAGCACTATAATAATATTAACATTAGCTCATAGAGAATTCAAGACAAAAAGCTCTGTATGGGACAAAGAAAGCCGTTTCACATCAATAAATAATAGATACATCAAAATATATAGCAACCGTGAAACTTTTCATTCTCAATATCATGGCAGCAGATACATTAAAGAGTAACAGAGCACTCACAATATGTCAGGCACAGTTCTAAGCTCTTTACACACAGTAATTCATATAATCTCTCCAAGAGCCCAATAAAGCAGGTGATGTGATTTTACAGTTGAGGCAACCTGTCAAGGTCTGTCAGCTTGTGAGGGTGGAGCTGACATTCAAACCAGGCAAATGAACCGGCATCAGGGGTCTCAACTTTTTTACTATACTTTCTCCAAAAAGAAAAAGAAGTGTTAGAAATGGGGGGGGGGGAGTCAGACCCATAGTTATAGTGGGAAAAGTTAACAAACCATACCCAAAATTTGTCATGTAGAGATAACAAAAAATAAATATACAAAGATGTGAATAATACGTATCACAAGCCTGACTTCATAGAAAATTACGATCTCTCTAAAAAGGGGAGAGGTCACTTTCCTTTCAAATGCCCATGGAACATTCATCTAAAGTATATAGAAAGGCCGTTTAATAAGCCATAAAAAATTTCTCAATAAGTTTCTAAAAGAAGAACTCTCATAGGACCCACTCACTGATTAAAACGTAATTAAATCTAAAACCTCACTCTCCTAAATAACTCTTGTGTCAAAGAGTAAATAAAAACTTAATTTATAAATTACTTGGAAACTAACATATGTTGAAACACTACATGGAAAATTCTATGGGATGTAGCCAAACCTTACTCAGGAAAAAATTATATCCTTAAATAAGTTTTTTCCTAAAACAAGAAATGTCTAGAATAAATATTTTTGGAACATTAGACTCAGAAGCTAGAAAAAGAACAACAAAATAAACAAAGGAAACCAATGAATTAGAAAGTTTAGAACAACTAGAATTGTCAAGTAAAACTAAGACCAGTTCCTTTTAAGCGCTTTAAGAGATGTTTGACAAATCTAATAAAAGGAAAAAAGTTTTGAGAACACATATACAACACCAGCAATGAAAAATTAAAAATAACTGTAGATAGAGAAGAGACTCTTTTTATTAAAATAAAGCTACTTATAACCATACACCAACAATGTGGAAGCCAAAAAAAGGTAAACAATTTTGCTAAGAAACTATTTGAATTATTTTTAAAAGAACAGAAATTGAAAGAATTAGCCAACTCAAATTACCAAAAAGTTCCAAATGCTGGCTTTATAAGAAAGTTTTATAAAGCTTTCAAGAACCCATTTCACAAGGCTAATACAATTCTGATATCAAAAATGACCAAGATAATGGGAAGAAAGTAAACTATAAGTCAAATTTGCTTACGAAAATATATATACAGGCACATATATACATACCTACACAGACACGCACACACATACACATCTAAAATACTATTAACAAATAGAACCAACAACACATTAAAAGAACATAGAATCTCTAACTAGGATTTATTTCCGGAATTCAAGGATGGATCAACATTAGAAAATCTCTCAGTCTCATTCATTAGATTAATAAACTAAAATGAAAGACCAAATTATCATTTTTAATAAATGCAGAAAATGCAGTTGAAAAAATTCTATATTTATTTCAGGTTAAATCCCTTGGTAAACTAAGGTTAGAAGGAAACTTATGTAATATGATACAGAACATTTAAAAAAAAACATCAATAACAGTCTTTCAAAAAGTATTATCTGGAAACAAATTTTGAGTGACTGTTCTCTATTAAAAAGAAACGAAAGGTACCTAACAGCTAAATACAATGAGTGAACTTTTATTACATTCTTAGTTTAAAAAAACAATTATAAATAAAGCAGCAATAAAATATATTTTATGGAGAAAATACATTACATGTAGAGCAGTAAAAATGTTGTATCTCTATTTTCTAAAGACTTCTTACTTATCAGTTAAAAACAAGACAAGTTTTGTCACCTTCTCCCAAAATAAGTAAAGACTCATGAACAGGGCAATTTCAAAAGAAGAAACACAAATTGCTAAGAAACATATGAAAAGGTATTCAAACTGCTTAGTAGTCAAAGAAACATAAATTAAAATAACAATGATCTGTCATGTTCCTCCTTAAGATTAGCAAAGATTAAATAGACATAATATTCAAAGTTGGTGAAAGCATAATACTCCACTGGTGAAGTAGAAATCTGTTCAAGTTTAGGGAGGAACTGAATGAGACAATATATACCAGTAAGCATTGCTGCTGACCTAGCTGTTAAGCTTGTAGAATCTGCCGAAAAGAAATAAACAAATGGACGAAAACTAATGTACACGATTTCTATTTGCAGCATGACTTATAAAACATTTTTAATTACATTTAAATGACTAATCAAATAAATTGTACTTATAGCCATATAACTGCATGCTCTTAAGCATTGGAAAAGAACCAGAAAATCTATATGTATTCGCATAAAAAGATATCCGTGAAATATTTTGTTAAAAAATTTTATAGAGGGGCGCCTGGGTGGCGCAGTCGTTAAGCGTCTGCCTTAGGCTCAGGGTGTGATCCCGGCATTCTGGGATCGAGCCCCACATCAGGCTCCTCTGCTATGAGCCTGCTTCTTCTTCTCCCACTCCCCCTGCTTGTGTTCCCTCTCTCGCTGGCTGTCTCTATCTCTGTCAAATAAATAAATAAAATCTTTAAAAAAAAATTTTTTTATAGAAAAATACATTTGATATTATTTTATTTACCTAGAAGACATATATGTGCTGACACATGTGCTTATATAGAAAGGTATACAAAAAATTGTAACAATAGTGATTCTATGGTGTTGAATTAAGGAGACTTTTGCTTTCTATTTCATTTATGTCTAAAAGTTTCAGCATTTTACAGTCAGCACATATTATGTTTACAATCGGAAAAATAATAATAATTATAATAACAGTACAGCTGGGGGAGAGAGACCCTGTGTTCCCTCCACCCCTGCAAAGGTAAAGTCCATGCCCCCTCTCAATGGGCTCCTCGAGAAGCACCCCAAGCCAGGCGACTGGGATTGGGCCAAAATTCTATCAGCACCATGAAAATCTTGCTTTGGAAATCTCCACAAGCCTGAGCCTTGAGTCACGTCAGAAACTGGCCCCTCTTTAAGGTCACCCTTATTGCTACTGAAATAACTATTGCACATCTGGGAACACAAAATAATTTCCCCAAGGAAACCTCTGTTTCCAAATCTCCACCCGGGTTTACCATCAGTTTAGGCTCCTGGCCTCTGATGGACCATCTGCTCAGCATGTCTCTTTCTCCAGTTAACAGCCCTCGTTATTTTTAAACTGCCTTTAAGCACAGATTCAGAGGCAAGGGCAACAAGAATGTCCCCTAAGTCTCCGAAATAAATCAGTCCCTGTAATCTGCTTCCCATGTCCCTTCCGTGAACACGAGCGTGATTGGGAGTGTCATGATCATCCTAACACCTTTGCCCTGAGAATCAATACTTCAAAGCAGGCACTTAGCACATGATATCCGCCAGGTCAGTCCAAGCAGAGGCTGAGGGGACTGCCAAAATGATTCCAAGGAGCACAGAGTATGTCTGGGGCTCTACACGCCCAAGGGTGACTCGGGAAACAAGTCAAGATACTGGGTGAGTGAGGAGAGACAGGCTCTGGGTAATTAAATTCATAGCTTGAATACCGTGTGTGGGTAATTAATAATCTATAAATGTCCCGAATGAGTGCACATATTGAGTTATCCCATCATTACAAAGGGTGCCAGTGTTAATGTGGTTCCTCTGTAGGGTTCATTAACTGGACAGAGTGTCAAGGCAGGGTGGATTTATTTTTTCATTTCTTCCATTTACTCTTTATTTTGTTCCTTTCCATTGTTCATAAATAGAAGTGGTAATTATTAGAACGGGGAAAAAAAGCATTTCTCAATTCTTTTGCTGGATATTACAGGGAAAGGTAGGAATTATTTACCTACAATCATCTTGCCAAGTCTACAGAGAACTAAGTGGAAATAAGCAATTAGCTAGAAGATTTTGGATTTCAAAGTACTTCGAAAAGTACAGTGTTCTAAATATTAGTAAGCGGTTGTTTTTTATCTTGCACCGTGTCTATCTGACCTCAAAGTGATCTTCAGGCTAGAGAAACCATTGTACAGGGTAATTCAAAACCCCTCGCTTGCCATGGAGGGCTGCACATACCTTAAAAAAGTTCTCTACACCCTAGTTTCACCTCAGAATGCCACAGGATCCCCCGCATCAATGGGGACAAGCCGTCAGAAGGACCAAGAAAATTAGGCTGGGTTCTAAGAAAAACAGAATATTCAACAGATAAATACATGGGTGGAAAGATGGATAGATGGATGAACAAATGGATGGATGAGGAGGCAGATAGAAAGATAAATGATAAAGATAAATAAACAGGTAGGTAGGTAGCTTCCTCCCTCCTCACTCTACACCTGTGTTCCCAAGCCAGGATCAGTGATGCCCCGTATCTCAAAGAAGAGATAAGGTTACTTCTTCCCAGGACGGGGTCACCTCCCATTCTTTCAGTCCCACCTCTTCCTGCCCTCTCCCAAATCCGCTCCAACATCTATCCCCTCTCTACTGAATCTTTAGTCTCTTTCTCCACTCGACATTACAGACATCTTCAATCCTCCCTTAGCCAACATACACACACTTCCCCAGCCAGCTTCCCCTCAGGCTGAATTCCATGCAGTACACTCACAAACTTCTCCCAGACAGTCTCTGTCACCACCACCGCACCCCTCACCCTTCTTCAACTTGCCTGGCAACCCTACCCCACCACACTTCCAATGCCTCAGTCCCTCCCCATCCCAAATTCCATCACTTCTTCTCCCTTGAATATTTGGCCATTTTAATTTGCCTTGTAACTTTCTCCTCCTCAAACTTCTGTGAGAGTTGACTCCTCCATTTCTTTTTTTCCACCCCTCCAACAATCTCCCTTGATTCAGTCATTCTTTAATTTATTCAATAAATACTTATTGAGAACTTATCCTCTGCCAGGCACTAAGCTAGATCTGCAGAGAACAAAATGACTAAAACCTCGACCTTTCTCTCAAGAGCCTAAAGAGAGAGAGAGTTGTGTGAACACATGAATTACAATAAAACATGGTAAGTGTAATCAATCATTCATTCATTATTTCAAAAATATTATGAAACACCTACTACATGCCAAGCACTGTTCTGTGTGCTACGGATACGACTGGGAACAAACTGATAAAAATCCTGCCTTTGTTGTTTATAGTAAAGGAAGACAAAAGTATATATAAGTAAAACATATAGTTAGTCAAAAAAAATTGTTATGAAGAAAAATAAAGCCCAGGAGGAATTAGAAGGGTGCTCAGGAGAAGGAGGGTTTGCAGTTTTCAATGAGACGATCAGTGAAATGCTTACTAAGAAAGAAACATATGCACAATGATTTTAAGGAGATGAGAGAGTAAGCTATGTGGGTATCTGAGGGAAAGCATCATGGGTAAAGGGAACAGCAAATGCAAAGGCCCTGAAGTAGAATCACAGAATCGCATCTGCAATGTTCTGGAAAAGTGAGGAGACTGGTGGAAGATGAGGTCCAAAAAGTACAGTTGGGGAAGGGTAGACCACATAGTATATCAAAGGCCTTTGAATGAGATAGAAACCACAGGATGGTTTGAACAAACGAATAACATAATATGAACGATATGTTAAAGGATCCCTCTCGCTACTATATGTAAGAAACACACAGGCAGAAACAGGAAAACCAGCTAAGAGAAGGCCACTGCAAAAATCCAGGAGCGAACTGGTGGTGGCTTGGAGCATGGGGCGCAGTGGACGAGAGACAAAATGGTTAGATGTGACCTGTTTTTTTGAAGACAGAACTAACAGATTTGGTGATGGATTGCAAGTGACAGCTCCACAGAAGTAAGGATACTCAGATAACCCACTAACATGGCCCACAATTGAGTTAGCCCGCCTGTGGAGTCAGCTGCCATGTGATGACAGCAGTAGGAAAGGTGACAGCTTTCCTGGCTGCATCCCTCTCTCCCCAGCCCCTCCTACCTTCTACCATGAAGGTGATCTGAAATAGTGGCTTTTCGCTCAAAATGAGGGAAGGGGGAGGGGAGTATGATGCATATTGAGGGAAAAGAAAAGAAGCTGACCAGATCTCCTTTTGCCCAGTGCTTATGGCCAGCCTCAGTAGGCCTGAGCTGGGGGAGGAGGAAAAGCACTAACCTTTAATGAAATATATTCCTTCTAGTATCACACTGGCCTGGACATACTAACAGGATGACCTACTGTTAAGTGAGTGGCCAGATAGCTGCTATAGTGGGCTGTAAATTTTATCTTTCATCCGGGGGCAGGGAAGAACCAGCTCCACACAATAAATGCAAAGGGACAGGGGAAGAAAATAATAATACTGAAGTTATTTTATGGTTATAAAGTCATGCTTGTTCAATGAAACATTTACTTTAGGAAGTCAAGACTAAAACGTTCAACAAACGCTCTTGATGGCAAAGGCCAGTTAAAGAAGCAAACTTCTATCCAGTTGATGATATACATCTCCCACCCCAAGCAGAGCTGCCAGGAGCCCCCCTTTTAGTGTTAAATCTGCAATTAAAGACACAATCCACGGAAAAGCTTGTCTCTTAGACACAAAAATCTTAGGCACTTGTAGGAAAATAAAGGGTTTATTGTTGCTGGTGCTGGGGCTGCTGTTAGTCAGTAGAAGCCCTTAAGGCTTGGGGAAGCAGAAATCCTGCTCTGGACCTGTAATATAAATAGATTTTTCACAAGTAAAGATAATCCTTCATCTGACATTTCTCCACTTAGTTGTTTTTTCCGTATTATTCACAATTGAGCCTTGCCAGTTGATTTATCCTTACCATAATGCATTTGTACATTTGCTGTTGTGATTATTATCTCCCATTTCGAGCTGACTTGGCACTTTCTTCCTGGGCCTTTATTTGCAGCAGCTTATAAATTTTATGAACAAATTACTTTTTATTTATCAACCTCTTCCTCTGCCCAGCAGTGAATTTTTTGGAAGGTTGGCAAAAGAAGCACAAATACTACTTTTTAATTAGGCATCCTAATGAAGAAAGCTATCGTCTTTGGGGGCAAATATAGGCCAAGGTGGTGCTTTCTTTTAAATTATCACATTACTTAAAAATAAATAAATAAATACATTTTAGGAAATACAACACAAAGCAAAATATACGTGGTAGTCCTCCAAAAACAGAATTATTCTTTGGAGGAGGTGTTTTGCCAGAATTTTATTTCTTCTGGTATATAGCTTCTATGTTGGAATGTTTCCAAAAAGCCATGATTTCCTAACCCCATCAAGTGATGCAGAAAAAACAAAGTTCATTGTGATTCCAGGAGTGACATTGGACTTACATAGGAGTGAGAGGCTGTCAAACTCTGGACTGACACTATCTTCTATCAGCAATACTGTAAACAGATATTAAAGTCATCACAAGGAGGGATAGGGTCAGCATACATGAATAAACTCCAGAGAAGGGATCCAACATTTACCGAATACTTTCTCTATTAATTGGCAACTTACCTATTTACCTCATTTAATCTTCAAAGGCTACACAAATCAAGCATTATCTCACTTAATCTTCAAAGACAATACAAAACAAGCATTGTCCCACTTTGCAGAGAAAGACACTGGAAGTCAGAGAGGTTGATTATAATGTGCCCAAGTTCACACAGACTCTGGATCTGAACCAAATCTATTTCTTTAAAATATAGCATTATAATTTTAGATAGTGCTTTTGAACATTCTCTTCCTTCCCATCAATATCTACTACCAGTACTTCTAAAAATCATAAAAATAGAGTGCCTGGGTTGCTCAGTCGGTTAAGTATCTGCCTTCAGCTCAGGTCATGATCCCAGGTTCCTGGGATCGAGCCCTGTGTCCGGTTTTCTGCTCAGTGGGGGCCTGCTTCTCCCTCTCCCTCTGCCCCTGCCCATGTGCTCACGCTCTCTCTCTCTCTCTCTCTCAAAAAAATAAAATTTTAAAATAAATTTAAATAAATTTGAAAAAATAAAAATTATAAAAATGGCTGATGGGCAGGTGCAATAAATACTGACAATGCTTGAAGGTCAAGAGCATCGGTAGTCAGATCTCTGGATGATAATTTTGGAGGTAAGAAACATGGCCACAGTGCCAGCACCCTGGAGTCAGGATTCCTTCCCCATTTCTGCCTTTCCTCTTTATCTACTATCTCTCCCTCTCTCCCAGTACATATGCAAAGAAGTCAGTGCCAGGAATTGGCCCAGAATATTATATATTTAACCTAAAGGGGGCATCTGACATTCATCTTGGCTTCACTATATGAACCCCTTTCTTTGTTGGGGGAATTCCACACTTTATGAGTTTGGGTTGGGGGAAGACAGTCTTCCCTCATAGGAGCTGAAAATGTTAGCTATCCCCTCACCACAAGGGCGCATCCATGAAACCAAGTTTTGTAACATCACACTGGTCTTGGTACAGAAAGTACACGGACACCGAATGCTCTAGAATTCTCTCTCTCTCTCTCTCTGTCCTTCTCCTTTCCTTCTCCCTCTCTCATACTAGTGGCCACAGCAGGAGCTGTAAGGTAACATTTCTGGCAGAAAAGTTGCATTTAAAACTCAGTTTCCAAGTAGTCAGTGGCTGGCTGCAGTGATGGTACTTTCCTTACAGAACCAGGTCTTTGGCCTATATTTGGGCATTATTTCTAGAAGCTTAGCCCCAAAACTGAACGTCTCTGATTTGAGTGCCCTCTGTCTTTAATAAACCAAAGTCTATTAACTGTTGCTTGCAACCAAGAATTCTGACTGAATCAAAACCCAGCTCTGAAAGCATTTGCCTATACAACCCATTAACATTCTTTAATGGATGACCTACATCATCAAGAAAAGGTTTAGTTATATTTTATATTCCAATTACTAGGATACAGAGTATAGACTTTATCTTAGAAATTTTCCATTTCAAACAAAAAAGTTTGTTACTCAAATCAAGTTATCCAAAACAACAATCATCCAAACACTTTATGCCAAACCATGCCAGCCTCCTGAGGTATTACTGTGATGTGATATATAATACAGTGTATAACACATATGCCACATGAAAGAAGTGCTTAGAAATGCCAAGAAAATATATATGTGGCATGCAGTTTGCGTATCTGTGTCTCTGCATGGGAAGCAAGAAGCGGGGGTGGGAGAGGGAAGCTGTAAGAAGCAGAAGCAAAAAAACAGCCATGAACACTTCCATCACTGATCTGAGGTCATGTGAAGGATTGCCAAAATTTCCAAATTCAGAACTCTGTGAAGAACCACAATGTGACTCATAATTACTGATAACTAATATAAAGCCCGGAGTAGGATGGGGGTTGGGGAAAAGATTATGGGATGTCTCATTACCATTTATACCCAGTTTTTAAAAAAAAAAAAGTGAGAGAAAAAATTTACCAACAGCAAACTATGTAAGACTAACTGGACCATTGACCCAAACTTGATTATATCAAAACACATGGAGTTCAAGGATACAAAAAAAAAAAAAAAAAAGCCTTAAGTTTTATGGACTTCCATGTATACAGCATATACTAATAAACACACACTTCCTTTTGTTTTACCACATTCTACTAGACAGAGGTCTAGAAACAAGGAAACCCTTCCTGTTCCCTCAAGCAATAAGAACCAATAAGAGCCTATAATGCAATCTAGGGCAAATAAGCTGCTCCGGTATTCAAAAAAAAGCCTACACCTCAAAAGGAACTCTGAGATTATTTTAAAACTAACAGAAAGAGAAGGCATTAAATAAAAAGAAAATGAAGGTTGGAAAAAAAAGGTAAATCTTTTTGAGACAGCGAGTCACCACTGATGGCTGTTGAAACTATTTGGACTGAGCTCATTCATCAAATTGATCAAATAGTTCAATGTTGTCAAAAAAAAAAAAAGGATTTAATGTTTTTGACGGAGGTGACCTGGTAATTAATTAAATAGATGGTCCAGTCACACAAAATAGTCCAAACACATGTGTGTAGATGCAGCAAGAAAGCTCAAGGGAAAAGATCCAGAGTAGTAGAAAAACCAAATGAATTCAGAGTGAAAAACAATGCAGAGAAAAAGGAAGAAGGCAAGTGATGGAGCAATCACCCCTCACAGGCTGTGAATTGTGTCAGGCAAATGAAACTTCTGATTAGCTCCTGGCTGTGCTGTTAATAAGGTAGAATTCTTTGGATTACCTTTGATCGCAGCAATTTTCAAAGCATTAGAACATCCATAAGACAAGTGAGTGATAGTTCAAGGGGATGAATGAAGAAAAAGAGTCTGTAATATATTTTTAGTGAAAAATGAAGGGGAAACCAGCCATGAAATAGTGTCACTAAATAAAAAATGGGGTGGCAGAAGGGGCACCTTGCAGCCCCAAAAGGAAATAGTCCAGGTCTGGCTCATAAAAAAGAAAAGCACTCCCCCTTCCTTCCCCAGTTGTGGTTCAAAACAAAATGCTTTGGAATATTTAATTCTATTGGTTTTAATGAAACATGTCACACAAAGATATTTTCTGTGGCAATGACTAATTACGTGAAGAGGGAGAGATGGTGGTGTGACTGCTACTGCTCTTCTCTACCTTTCTTTTGCTACATCCCTAATAGGTTGCTCACTGCCCTGTGTGGATTCACACAGAAGTCACCAGTCAGCAGACAGTCAACGAATAGGTACTGATACGTACTGTGTGTCAGGCACTCTTACAGGTGCTGTGATGATAGCAGTAAATGAAACCAACAAAACTCTCTGCCCCAATGGACCAAATATCCTAGGTGAAGGGAGAGAGAGACAGGCAAATAAATGAGTAACATTTGCAGGAGGTCAGGACTATTGGAAGAAGGAGTAGCTTTGCGGTCATACACATGAATGGGGATGAACCACTAGGGGCTGAAAGATGAGCTTGGGTCCTACACTTCTTTATTTTTTTAATTGTGGCAAACACACATAACATAAAATCTACCATTTTTAAGTGTACAGATCAGTAGTGTTGCGGACATTCATGTTGTTGTTCAACCAATCGCCAAAATTCTTCTCATCTTGCGAAACAGAAACTCTCCATCAAACAACTGCCATACCTCCATCCTCCCAGTCCCTGGTGACCACCCTTCTACTTTTCACTTCTATGAATCTGACTGCTCTAGGTACCTCAGAGAAGTGGAATCAGACAATATTTGTCCAGTTCTGGGCTTCTCACAGTGACTAATAGAAATTGCCATGAAGTACACAATGAGACCAGTCCTGAGGGTCTCAAGGTAAAAAGTGGTGAAGCTCTGAGTGTTGAGTGGAGAGCAGAGTGAGCGGGTTTACCAGGAGTCCAGAGAATTCTAGGAGCCCTATCACTCCTGCCCCTGTGGTATAACCTAGAGGACTCACACCTCCTAGCCTCTCTCACAGCTCCTGCAGATGGAAGTGCAGAAGACAACAGATCATCTTATCAGATGGACTCCTTCTTTACCACCCAGAAATGCAGCTACGGAAGGACAAACACCCCCATAGGGCCCAGCACTGGGAGCGCCTCCTCCAGAATGCTATATAGAGCACTTGGTTTGGTGTGCTGGGAAATAATGCTGTCCTAGAAGGCACATCAGGTTCAAGACCTGGTTCCTAGATTCTTTACGTCCTTAGGCACACCCCTTCATTTCTCACAGCCTAATTTTCCTCATCTTTAAAATGAGTTGTGTTTTCATTGTCCATCTTCTCCACTAAAATGCAAGCTTCTGGCTATGACACCCTCTGTTTTGTTGATTGCTCTATCTCCAGAACGTAGAATAGTACCTGGTGCATAATACTGTCCTCAGTAAATGTTCATTATGTGAATTAAATGATCTCCTGTTATCTGCTTAGCGATGTGCTAATTGCTGTGGTAAAAATATCTGGCACACGTGAAACACTTAGAAAACAATGCTGTTCCAAACTAAATGGTACTAACCACAGGCCTTACTTGTGACCATGCTGGGTTGCTATTATAAACAATTCGCAATTTTGATAAGGGAGAGAGAAATGTGGCGATTTCATTAAGGCAATGCCAAAGAAAAATGAGATTTGAGCCGGTCTCTACAAGGCAGATAGATTTTGAGGAATAAAGAGAAGGAAGGAAGTCTTCTCAGGTTGTCAAAAATATAATTAAGCATAGCATGAAAAAATGGCAGTGAGAAAGCCCTCCCAAAGGTCTTGTTTTTAATCTCTCTACACTTTCTTCTCAGGAGTTCGACGTGGGACATGTTGGATTTGAGGTGCCTGCGGGAGATGTCCAGCTTGTGTTTGGAAATTTCAGTTTGGAGCTTGGCCTAGAGATCTAGAATTGGAAGTCATCCACTAAAAGGTAATAACTGCCATGGCTGCCATCCAAGAAATCACAGCTCTCCTTAAAACTTATCCTAATACCCAACAGCTTTACTTTCAAACAGAAGATGGTATTCATGTTGAAAACAATCCACATATTCAATCTCACATTCAGCCATGTAGCCGTATTGCAAAACCAAGCAGATCCAGACTGTTCCTCGGGTTTGTGCATGCCCAACCTTACTCAAACACAGGCACCAGAGACCAGTTTGGACCAGGAGGCAGGGACGCATGATGACCCTATATCTCAGTTTGCCCAGGACAATTCTAATTTATACCTACTCTCCCAGCATGATTATTAATAGTAGCCCTTTCACTCTGAAAAGCAACCTAGTTTAGGGGATAAATCATACAATCTACTAATCCCCCAAATAGCAATTACTTGAATGACCTGTTCCCCAAATGATCAGTTTGCCTAAGATAATGATGTCTTTACATTTCTAGTTTCATTGATTCATTTTCATTTTGCTTTCATGATATCATCTTAAGAAATGTTTTCTCTCTTCCCAGGTCCCCAGCACTTGAGCTAGAAACATGTTCCTTTCCATCTGTGCCTCAGTTTCCCCCCCACCTCAAATTCTCTCAGTCTTCAGTAGCAATAGCAAGGAGGTGGACCAGAAAAAAGTTGAACGTATTCTTATGAATATATTCTCCTCATAAATACATTGTTTTCTGAATATATTCAAAGAAAATGTTCTTTTTGAATATATTCCTTATAAATAGTGCCTTCTTGCATATATTCTTAAATGTGAAGAGTTCATATAAATGTATCATCCTTATGAATAAAGATAACTTAATGAAAAATATATTTAATGAAAAATATATTTATAACAATTCTTCGCATTCAAGAATATACCCTTGCGAATATATTTTTTATGGTCCTCTGTACTCCCCAAGCTCTTGAGACTGACTAGGGAAAAAAACAGTTGAAAAGTCCTTAAAATGTTAGTAGAAAATCAAAATGAAAACCAAAACTAAATAGTATACTTGACATAAATAAGCTTAGTGAGTTAGTCCTTCGATGAATTTGGCCATGCAATGACTTAGCATTCAGCAAACTGGTTTTCAATTAATTAACTTTTAGCAACCTGACATATGGCCTTCCTGACCAGCCCATCTAAACCAAGTCTGCCATTACCCTACCCGTGATCTCAACTTCACCAAATTTCTCTCTCAGATGACTTCTTTCATTTCTTCATAGTTCTGGCAAAACCAAACATAATTACATTTTCTGTTAGCCCACTTAGAATATCCTCATGTGGGACAGGGCCTCTTCAATTCTGTTCACCAGTGATTCCACGGTCCTATCACAATCTCTGGCACATAAGTAGATGCCCAATAAATATTTGTTAAAAAAAAACCAACAATGAGTGAATGAGTGAATGAATGCACAAGGGATTCCCAAGAGAATCTCTAGACTCATGATAGAAGCAAGAAGAAGTAGAAATTGTATACTAATCCCTATCCAGTTCTGATAACCACCATCCCAAACACCCTCCTTTTCCCTTGAAAAATAACAGAAGTTATTAGGCAAAACTTTTTAAAACTGGGTATAAGAACAAGGCAGGGAAGGCAAGGGTTTGAAAAAATGAACAAGCTTTAAACCATCGTTTAATCAGACAGAACCTGTTTGACCATCTGAAATCAGAATGCACTGAAGAAAATCTCTACCCCAGATGTTACAACATTGCCCATTTAGGACAGCGGGACTTGAGAGCAGATGGCGGTGAGTCAGGACTTAACAAAGACCTTAATGGCTCTCCTGCCAGCCCCTGGGCCATCATTTGCATAGGAAGCAGATTTGGCTTGGCTGCTGATGGTGATCGCCTCTCACCCACTTGGACATGACCTCATTTTCATGTCTCCATTTTCCATCTCTGCCATATGTAGTCATAACCTTCTGGGAAATACTGTGCCACAAAATATAAAATAAATGCAAGTCCTGATCATTTGAAGCACTATTTTAATTGTGATTTTACTGATATACCTCCTCATTAGAAATTCATTTTAAATCATCCCAACACATCTGAGTTAGTGTGACATAGTTTCCTTTATACCCATTTACTACCTCAAGTCAAAAGTTTATAGCATTGCATCAAGGCAATTATAAGACGAGAGGCCATTTTTAAAGATGAATATAATTTTATTGTGGATTCGCACTTCACCTCGACTCTAGATGCACTTTTCGTCATCAGAAGGAGAGAAGAAAGATATTTCACAAATGAAAGCATAACCTCTTTCCCACTTGGAAACAAATCACCCAACCCTAACAAACACAAAGGCATTTATTTGCACTTAGATGATTTACCTGGGGTGGGCGGGGGGACAGGAACAAGGTCTTCATTTATCTGCTATTTCAACTTACTGAGGTCCAGCCAACAATGTATTTCCTCAGGAAAGGACAGGAGACAGAGGGGCTGGAGAGTGATATTATTAACTGTACTTTCTGAGAGCATGAGTTCAAGGGACACAGCAGGAATCTTGGAAAGTCTCAACTTTCTTCCTCTCCACTCAAGTCCGTCAGAATTACCCAATTCAAAGTTCCAATAACCAAGGCCCATCATTTTCCAGCTCTCAGATACCCAAAGTTCCAAGCCAAGTCCTTAAGCCTTAGTCTACCTCCTCCTTTGATTCTAGAAATCTTGAGAGTGAACTAATTTATCGAAGGAGGAAAAGTAAATCATATTATAAACATTTGAACCAAGTCCCCTATTTCGTAGTACTGATGAGAGATGCTCACAGCTGTCCGTAAGACACTGTGGCTAAAAGTGTAATTCCAGCCCTATTAGAGATGGTGAATTATATGTTTTAAATAAAGTAGAATAGTATAAAATAGAAAACATCAAAGTATATTACACTAATCAATTTCTGCTTCAGATATTATGTGTGTGGAAGTATATGTGTACTGGGTCAAATACAAAGTTATTATTAGCAAACACTCATATAATACTCCATGGGCCAGGCACCGTGCCAGGGGCATTTACATGCATTGCCTCATTTAATCTTCAAGACCATCAGATTAGATGGGACTATTCCTTACCCCAGTTTTATAGTTGAATAACTAAGGCTCAGAGAATTTAAGTAACACACCCATGATGGTCCAGCTAGCAAGTGGCAGAGACAGGATTCGGACCTGGGCAATCTGGCCCTAGAGTCTATGGTCTTAACACTATACAAGTCTCCCTCTTCTAAATTTGTTTCTTGCTACAGGTTTTAGTTGGGTTTTTTTTTAAGTTTTATAAATACCAACTTCAGGAGGTTATATATGATCTCTATCCCTAGGTTAGTTCCAATTTCAAATATTCTATGCAACTGCCCTCATACCATCAAGTCATATGATCTAATGTTCTGCCCAGGAAATGTGGTCCCTGTGTAATATATTCCAGTGTCACTAACGACCCCACCCTTGCCACGGGTTATAAACCAGAGATCTTCTGCCTTGGTCACCCAGTCCATGGGATAGTGCTGGTTCTTATGTCCAACGGTCCCAAACCACATGGTGCCAGAGTTAATAAAAAAAATTTTTAAAAAACAGCTGTTTATATTCTAGCAAAACTATTACACCATAAACAGTGAAACCTAAAGCTTTTGAGAGACTACTTAGTCCTGGGCGGGTAGGGGAAAGGAGGTAGGAGGAGGTATAGGGTCAAATCATAAAATAACCACTACAACGTTTGTTTTCCTTATCCTAGTTTACAAAGAACTGGGCTAACTACAAGGAGATCATATAAGCCAAGGAAAACATCCTTAAACTTACAGCCACAAACTCTGACCTCTGCTCTGCCAAAATTATGTAATTAAGGCAAATCACTTATTCACGATAGCTTACATTAGTTAGGATTTTATACTCTCCAGAGCAGGGTAACAACCAGTCTCTGAGGAAAGTAGATATGGCTATTGGAGAAGGGGCTCTTCCATTCCCCTTCCTCATGCTTCTACCCTCTGCCTACCTTCCTTCTTTCCCTCCCCTCCGTGGAGGTCAGAGCTCAGAGCAGTCACTGGGGACGTTTCACTAGTAGGCAGTGGAAAGTCAGGGCCATATCACCTTTCACTTCCTGTGAAAGTCACATGGGGAGCCCAGCTAAGGCATCCTCTTTTCTGTTGTTCTCTGAGGAGGGGCTATGAGACCTCCTCCACACCCCCCGTCCCAATCGTCTAGGTTCCCTCCTACCACGTCTGTGTACCATCCTCCAGCTTGTGTGTGCTGCTTCGCTTCTAATGGCGGAATCTGCCACCTTCTTCAAAGGATTAACCAGGAGCCACTTCACCTGGACATACTTAGAGCCATAGGTGCTCAGGAGTTCGTTTACCATTCCCACACCACTCTGGGCCAGCTCCTACCCAGTGACGGTATGTGCAGGAGTGTGAAACCCAGCTCCCTCACCTCAGGTGAAACTAATTCTGAGGTGTCAGTTATACTCAGAACCCCCACAACATCTGGCATCTGGCAGTTCTCCTGGAACGGAACCCATGCTCAGCTTCACCTTACCTGTTCTCTCTCCTCACTCCCTTGCAGTACCCCCACCCCACCCCCCATCCCACCAAAGGCACTTCCAGAAGCAATCACCTGACCTGTATCCTAGCCTCAGGGTCTGCTTCTGGGACCATGACCTTAGCTCTCTCCCTCTCACAGGTCTAGGCCTACCTGAAGAGATTTTCTGTATTTGGCCCCCTCTTCACCAGCAAGTACATTAGGTCAGGGCCTGCTCCCCAGAGGTGATGGCCACCTTAAATTCAAAGCGGAAGTAGAAGCCTCATGTGAGTCTTCAGGCCATAGCTGGATCCTCCAACTCAGCTGCTACCAGAACCACGTTTTGGAGATGACGATTCATTGGTCAGCTATTGAGACGGCAGGGCTTTGAGATCCATTTAGCTACTGTTCTTAAACAGAAACCTCGGCTAGACAATTGAGGGGAAAAGTAACAAGTGATTAAGGTATTCCTGGTTTCTTAGCCCTAAAACTGTCACAATAGCAACAGCAACCTCACCTCCAGCTTCCTACTGTGTTAGCAACCTTTTAGACAGTAAAAGTCATCCCATTTGCCTAAAAGCTGGAAGAGACATTTAAGATCCATCTCTTAGTACAGAGATAAAGGAACTTAAGGTAAGACCAGGTGTTTTGCCATGGTCACATCATTGACAGCAAAGCTTTTCAATGAATCTGAGTCTTTAGACTCCAAGAAGGGCAGTGAGTGCTGGCCACCCAACTAGGCTACAGAACCAGAGAAGGGAGGGTAAGTGAGTTGACTGCTGTCCTCCCAAATCCTGCCCCCTGAAAGCATCTCTGGGTATCTGTAAACACAGTCATGACCATTGATTGGTTTGAACTGCTTGATCTTCCCCCATTTAGATAAACAGCATAAAACGTAGATTAACTCCCATGTGCTTGATGGGAAAGCATAATCAATATCATCAGTTTGTTAAGGAGATTCTTAGTCACTGCACACTGCATATATCCAGATCTAGCACAGTGTCTGCCATATAGTAAGCACTAAGATCACTTTTTTAGGAAATCCACTGGACAAAAATTCATATTGAGCACTTGACTATGATTGCAATAATCCTCTAATTTATTCATGGGGGAACCTGTAATAGAGTTATGGCAAAATACCACAAAATGTTGATACATTTAATTCCACCACACAAATTATAAACAATTTTATTAGCAGTAAAATATGGCTATAAATATATTTTAGATTTTATATTTCTGCATTCAAGATATAACACACTTAAATTTTAAGGAGTTACTTTTCAGGTATGTGTTTTCTACTCTACTTATTCATAGTCTGCTCCCTCACTGCTAGTAAAGAATATAATCAAATCCAAGAAGTTTTTTAACTGAGAAAATATTCCATTCATTAATTTACTTTTCCTTAAAAGTAGAAAAACAATCACTATTATTTGACTTCTCCATGAACCAATGGTCCAGTTTATTAACAGCTCTGGTCCTTGAGAACGTCAACTTGGAAACACTACACTAATGCAGTTTTCACATGAACGAACTCTAGCACGGGCTAGTATTAGGCACTCTTAAGACAGAC
The DNA here is from genome assembly GCF_017311325.1 of Ursus maritimus. NCBI lineage: Eukaryota > Metazoa > Chordata > Mammalia > Carnivora > Ursidae > Ursus > Ursus maritimus. Next base: position 35,378,671 of record NW_024426663.1, on the reverse strand, counting down.
AATCAGTGTCTGGCCCACACATACTTAACTGCTATTGATTTCAAAGCAGGAAAAACTTACAGTCATAAACACATAGAAAGGCTGAAATAAGAGTTCAGGTATAAATCTAAAGACCTAAGCAAAACACTAAAGACCTGAGCAATGTTTACAAATTGGGAAATTGGCGATTAAATTTAGGTCTTCCTTGCAGACAATAAATTTGTCAGATTTCTAAAAAGGGACTTATGCAGTATAATCGTGAATAAGGTGAGTGATTACTCTTTAAATGTCTTCCAATTTTAGATGTAAATCCATAAAAATATGTCAGAACGGGAGCAAAGTGTCTAATAGCTTAAGTAAAGGGTAGAGAGGGAAGAGACCATGGTGTCTAGAGCTCTCCCTTTATTGAGATGGTGCCCAAGATCGGACCTAGGAGGTTAGGAAGGGGAGAAGAAATCCAAACTATGATGTAACTGAAGGCAACCCAGCCCTGACGGTGAGCTGTGAGGGGCCACTGACAGCCAAACCCATTGAGTTCAATAGGCAATCACCGAAGCCCGCGTGTCAAGTTCTATGCTATGTGCTGAGGATGAAAAGATGAATATAACACCACTCCTGCCCTGACATGAAACCAAATTGAATAATCACTATGAGGACACTTAGAGGAGAGAAGGAATAATGAAAGAGTAACTGAGAGGCCTTTGGGAATTCAGATGGAAATCCCCGCTCTTTGTCTTGATGTTGGGTAGGAGAGGAAGATGATCTCCTTGTGCTTCGCTGAAAGATTAGCCTCATTTGCACTAGCTGACAGAGTCACTGCCTTCCATTAGTTGCTACCCTGAGTCTTTAACTAGCAGCCATATTCCCTGGAGTAGCATGAGGAGCAAGACCATGGACAAAATCACAGGCTATAAGAAATTATTGTAAATTCATTGCAAGCATTATTACCCCCACTGACAAAAGACAAAATTGGAGCTTAAGAAAAGTTAATACCTTGAGCACTTTTCAAAGCTATCAAGTAAAAGAATTAGCATTCAAATCATTGCCCACCTAACATCAAATTCTAATCTCTACCCTACTCCCCACCACCTCCTTATGTAGTAGTGTGTCTGACTATGTAATACTTTTGCCCCAGGACCCCCCAGAGGACAACGGGGAGACTAAGTTCATTTATGGTCAACATCTAAGAATGAGGTAAGAGGCCATGACATCCTACACATGACTTAAGTACCTCTGGCCAGAGGATTGAGATCCCCAAACACTATCACAACAGATGCCCCTCAAAGGAATGAACATCAAAGCCAGAGGCTCCCCACATCAGGGCAAATTGCAGGTGCCGTCAGCTGCTGGACTTGGAGATTCCAGAGAGCCAAGGGTGAAATGGGCTGTGGGCTGTAACCATGCTCTAGAATTAGGGCTGGCATCTGTGAAGGTGTTCCATATGTTCCAGTGTTTCACCTCATTTTATGAAATTAGTCTTTCCATTTTTACTCACAGATTTCTCTCTGCCTAGGATATACACTAATGTCCATGAGGTTGCATTGGGGAAGAATCGGAGACAGCTACTTCACTGTATGATATCCCTTCTCTCATTGCACACCTACGCTGTGGTAGGCCCTCTTCCAGACACAGGGGCTAGGGTAGAAATAAAAAAGGAAAAATCGCTGGTATCATGAAACTTCCTTCCTCTTCAACGAGGAGAAAGATGCTAAATAAGCAAACACAGCAATGAGAAAGATCATTTTAGATGGTAATAAACACCATAATGAAAAACCTAAAAGACTGGAGGAATACAAGAGAAACAGGGGATGGGTAGTACCAGTTGCAACAGGATGATCTGAGAAACCCTAGGGAGGGAACATTTCATTTGAGGCACAAACCATCATCTTCTTTTGAGATCGAAGATTGGAGAGTAAGCCAAACTTATGGTGTCTTGCTCCTGCTTCCTTCCTGAAGAATTCCTTTTCCAAAGAATCCTAATCCTCATATGCACACTCTTTTGGCCATCTGCCTTAGCTGTTTATCAGACAAGCCCAGACATGTGCGGATCCCCCTTAGACAAGAGCTGGAGTCTCTGTCACATCAGCGACAGCATCAATACTGTTACTTCTGCTATTACTGCGGGACTACACGTCTTCTCACCAGCTGCAACTAAGAAAAGAAACAGAGCTCAGGAAAGAGCAGGTGGGTGGGCTTCCAAAACCAAAGTAAATAAAAGCAGATTTGATCAAGTATCTCAAGGGCAACAAGAAGATGCCTTTTTCTTTCCCCCCCCCTTTTCCTCTTTTTTTCTAACAACCAAGATCTATGCTGGCAGGTGATAAGACTCTTTAAGTAGATCCAATGAGAAAAATCAACTTTCACTGTGTGAAATTTGTTTTTTGTTTTTTGTTTTTTTTTAAAGATATCTAAAGGCAATATAAAAGAAAAGCATAAAAGGGAAGTAAAAATGGTAAGCTGCCCCTGAAGTCATGACCACCCATCATCCTTTCTCTCTCCCTCACCCCCAGGTCTTGGCGCTTCTACCTTCCCCTCCCCAGACAAAGAAAGCCCAGGGAAAGACTAGCTGGGACTCCTGTCTATGATAAAGGAATAAGGTGTTTGAGGCATAAGAGGAGGGAGGACAAGGAGAGATGGAGAGTTCTGGAAGAAAGGAGGAAAGAGAGGGGTCTGGCCTGAAAGCTCTATCAGCCAAGGGAATACCCACATGGGAGCATCCCGAAGGTCTGCTCAGGGAGGCCCTTGCAGGCCTACGGAGCACGAAGATGAGTCATCCAAGCCCTGGCTGCAACCCCTCACACTGTACCCTCATCCCCACTACACCTTCACATGCTGTATATTCTATCATCGTGGACTCAGAATAAGGAATTGAAAGAAATTTCTTCGGGGTTCCTGTGCTTGTGTTAACTCACCAGAGAAGGAAGTGGACCACTCCCCACTACAGCCCACAGCCCCCAATCCCCATTGGCATCTGAGATATCCTCAGTGGCAGAGAGAACCCTTTGCAGCCGTCACTGGCCAGGGTCAAGCTGGTTTCCACGACCTTCCTCTTCCACCTCAGAAAAGACCCACAGATGACTACCTCTCCCTCCCCATTCAACTCCACCCCTTGCCTCGCCCTCTCCCAGCCCAAAATAGACTACTGAGTGACAGGTAACATCATTTTCATCATCGTAATCATCAGTGTCAAAATCTTTTTTTTCCCGTTCTCTTCCCATTTTACAGATTCAGTGTGATTACGGGATTTTCATTCTGTTTTGTTTCTTTTTCCCGGGAATCAGTCCACATTTTATTTATTTACATTCATGTAAGTTCCTGCATTTCCAAGGTAACCAGATCACATTCCATTTAGCATGCCCTATAACAAAATTAAACAACTACCCCGGCTTCAAAAGCAAGGTAGAATGATACACATCAACTCTTCTTTCCCTTTGTTGTTGTTCTTTTTAAAGATTTTAAGTAATCATTAAACCCAACGTGGGGCTCGAACGAACTTAAAATCCTGAGACCAAGGGTCACATGCTCTACCAGCTGGGCCAGCCAGGTGCCCCTCTTCTTTCCCTTTACTACTGCAGAAGACAATACAGCACAAAATAGAATCACACGCCTTTTACAATTCAGGGTGTAAGACATATTATTTTTGTTAAAATCAAATTTGGGCCACAGGGAGAATAAGAAGAGTTTCAAAACTTAAGATATCTAAAATGTCCCAATGCCATCTTTGACTTCTAACCAACCGCCAGTTGGCTCATTCAACATTATGCCTTGGAAAAAAGAACAGAGAAAAGCAAGGGATCATCTTAACTCTGAAACTCATGGCTTCTTAGTCTACGTCTGTAAAAACTACTTAAATAACCTAAAATCATAAAAAGAGTTCATATTAACAGGGGATGAGCGTATAGGAAGCACCTAGAGAAAATTCCTTCACTTGGCGAGGGGAAATGTAAGCTGCAGACAATTCCCGGTGCTGGCACACAGCAGAGCTGAAACACAAACTTTGAACCTCTAAAATTCAAATCCTGTTCGTCTTCCACCACCCCACAAGGGCAGACCTGACTCCCGTGCAAGAGCTCGGAGGTGGTGTCAAGAAATGGTGGCCCTGAGTCCCACGACCACATATAGCAACAGCTCGCCAGACAGCTGAGGAAAAATCCTCCACTCTCCCACATCTTCCCCTCCACCAGCCATCAGATCTTAAATGTGGTTAAAAGCCAGTTCTCCCCCAGCATTAAATCATAAAATCCAGAGATTAAGAGAAGAGCTGTTCCCCTCCCACACCCACACCAATCTCCCCACCAATCCAAATTTTGTTCTTTCTTCAACATCCCTCTCTCACCACCCCTGATTTTTATCACTTCAACCTTAATATGATTTCTAATTGTACCTGGATAGGATATTCCAATCCTGACTGAAACCTAGTTCTTGCCTGAAAAAAAAGTGAAAGCATGTGGCCAAGCCACAGTTGGTCCTGACTCCCAGAAATGCCTCCACCACCACCACCACCACCACCACCAAAAAAATGCCAGCTTCCCAGCCTTGGGCTTCCATAGCCTCTGAGGGCCTGCATAACATCCGGGGGTGCACAGAGTGAGGCAGCAGGAGGGAGCACCTCAAAGTCCTGCAGTAAGGTCATCCCTGGGCTTTGGGACAGTTACCACAACCTCGCCCCCGAAATAGCCTCTAAATTCGTAGATTGAATTTCACTCTTAGAGATTTTTCCCCTCCCTCACAAAACAGCAACCACTTTCTGAACAGAAGTCCCCACGTTCTGATTAGCTCTAAAAAGCCAGATTTATGGAGTTAAAAGACAGTCTATCAGCCACGTAGAGATCTTCTTGGGAGATCTGCCAGTGTAAAGGTTCTTTCTGAGTGAAGATTATTCAAATGTCCCCTCACTCCAGGCTTGCAAAGTTTAAAAGGCAAGACATAACACTACAGACAAGGCTGAGCAACGCGGCTCAGCTGTCTCCAGCCTCAGGTCTGGTTCAAGCCTGCTCACCTGCTGTCTGAGTCGCACAGGACAGGACCCCAGCGCTGCCCGAGAGGCTGGGACACAACTGAAAAACACACACACCACTATGCCAGGGGCTGCAGGGGAGCCCGCTTCCTCACTCACCCCTGCGGCTCAGGTACAGCTACCATGCCGTGCCAGTGCCCTTGGGGGAAGCTGACGTCGAGAGGGCTTTTGGAAGAGGGGCTCCACCTTCTTCCCTGCGAGGTGCCGGCTCCCTTCGCCTCCACCAGCAGGGTGCTGCTGTTCTCTGCCTTCTTCTCTGTCTCCCACCTCATCACCACAGGTGCAGCAGGAATGAAAGTTTGTTTCCAATCTTTTCTCTAGGATAATGTCCCAAAATTGGAGTTGCTAAGCTCAGAGATATGTATATTTTGAAGACTTGGGGTACCTACTGCCACGTTGCCCTGGGTATAAACACACATTTGCCTTCTTACCTCTCCTGCCTTTGGAGAACACCTGCCCGTTCCATCGTAACCCTACCCAAAACAAGTAGCTCAGACGGAGAAAACCCAGCTCCCTGGTTCCAGAGCTCAGGTGGTGATCTGGCTTGGCCGTAAGAGGACTCCATCCTCTGACCCAGTAAATGGTTCGGGGATGGACACGTAACCCAAGCCAGGCTAACTGGAGGTTCCTCAGGACTTGTGCTGGAGATACTTTAAAAGATGCTCACTCACCCACAAATCTACAGACAGAAAGTAGACTAGCATAGCAGCTGCCTAGGACTAAGGTGTTGGCTCAGGAAGGAGAGGGGATTGAAGAGTACTAATTGGTATGAGGTTTCTTTCGCAGGGATGTAAATGTTCTAAACTTGATTGTGGCAATGGTTGCACAACTCTGTGAATATATTAAAAATCATTTAGTTGTATGCTTGAAATGGGTGAATCGGGATGGTATATGAATATCTCCATAAAGCTGTGATTTTAAAAAAAGAGATGCTGACTCTCACTCTCTCCCTTTCTCTAGAACAGCAAGTAGTAAGACATTGTAAATTTGGGTCTACAGCAGCTATCTCTTCACCGTGTAGAGAGAGCCTGCCTGAGAACAGAGCCATGCAGACGCAAGCAAACGAATGAGACAGACACAAGATAGAGGCACAGAATGAATCATCTGAACTACTGGATCCAACTTTGCATAAAGCTGTTCCCCTTCCTTGAACTTCTCAATGCATAAGCCAAACAAATTTCCTCTTTTGTTTAAACTAGTTTACAATTAGTTTCTGTCACAACCAACTAAGTCCTGCTGCAGCTTTCTCAAAAGGATGTCCAAATGCATTCCTCACCAGCTGCGAATGAGAGTGTCCAGCCCCCCGGGCCTCCTACACAGAGAATTATCTTTAATAACAGCTTTGTTCATAGGCAAAAAAAAAATTACAAATCTTAGATTTCTAGCAAGGTCGAACATTAGCATCAACCCTTCTTTTTTCCTTCATTAAATTGTCTATTTTTGCATGAACTATGTATAGGATAATGTTAGCAAATCTTTTGTCTAAGAATATGTTTCCTAGTACCACTTGCCTTTTGATTTTTATGTTATTTTTTGCATGCGAAGTAGTTTATGCATAATCCTAACAAATTTTTCTTTGTAATGCTATTGTTTCTGTTTTTAGAAAGTCTTTCCCCAGCCTAAGATTAAACAAACATTCTCATGGTTTCATTTTTGAATTGAACACCTTGATCCACCTGGTATTTTAGATTATACTGAGAGCTTAGCATGTATTTTTACTCGAAATAGTTCTCTAATTGTCCCAGCATTAAGTAATTCTCTTTTTTTCCAACTTATGTATGATGGCTATTTATATCAGATATTAAATTCATTAACATAGTAGAGTTTCTTTCTCGACTCTCTGTGTGGTTATGTTGAACTGAGTACCAATCTTGAGCAATTACTCTGCTACTTTACCTACTATAACCCACTATGTTATAGTTTTGAGTATTTTGTTATTGTGGTAAAATATATATAACATCACCAAATTTACCATTTTAACAATTTTTAAGTGTAGAGTTAAGTACATTCACATAGTTGTACAACCATCACCACCATCCATCTTCAGAACTTTTACCTCTTCCTAAACTGAAATCTGTACTCATGAAACACTAACCCCCCACTCTGTCTCCCTCCAGCCCCTGGCAACCACTATTCATTCTACTTTCTGCCTCTATGAATTTGAGTATTCTAGATACCTCGTATAAGTGGAATCATACAAAATTTGTCCTTTGACGTTTGGCTTATTTCACTTAGCAGAATGTCTTCAAGGTTCATCCAGATTGCGTCATGTATCAGAATTTCATTCTTTTTTAAGGCAGAATGATATGCTATTGGATGTACATATCACACTTTGGTTATCCATTCGTCTGCTGATGGACATGTGGGTTGTTTCCCCTTTTTGGTTCTTGTGAATCATGTTGCTTGAACACTGGTGTGCAAATACCTGTTTGAATCCCTACTTTCACTTATTTTGTGGCTATACCCAGAAGTGGAATTGCTGGATCAAATGTTAATTCTATGTTTAATTTCTGAGGACCTGTCAGACTGTTTTCCACAGTAGCTGCACCATTTGACATTTTCACTAGCAAAGCACTATGGTTCTAATTCCTCCATATCCCCACCAACACTTGTTTTCTTTTTTGATAATAGCCATCCTAATGGGCATGAAGTGGTGTAATACATTTTAATACCTGATAGTACAAGTGTTCTCTCATTATGATTCTTTGTCAAAAAAATTTTTGGCCATTCTCTATTTTCTCTCCCAGAACAATTATTTTTAAGTCCCTCAAAGATCTTATATGAAAAATAATTAGAATTCTATTAAACTTACTTTGAAAAAAGTCACAGAATTCATATCTTTAAGACATTGAGCCCCACCCCCTCCCAAAGAAATAGAAATCTTCTTTTATTTCCCTTAGGAATGTTTTAGCTTTCTTCATGTTAGACCTGAGCATTTCTTGTTTAAATTATCGCTAGGTACTTCATATTTTTATGCTATTGTGAATGGAATAATCAGCTTCCTTTTAGAAAACAATTTTTAAAAGAAGCAGCCCCATAATCAACAATAACACTCATTATGAAACACCTGCTATTTTAAGATCAGTGATAAAGGTCAACAGTGCCTGTCTTCTCCATGGAAATTTACCATAACAACAACAACAAAAAAGAAAGCATTGGCTAAAACTTCATTGGATTGCCTCTTTTAAAGGCCCAGAGCATCACTTCTGAGGAGGCAAGTAAATCACTCCTAAGGAAGCAAATAAAATTGCGGGTCATTTAAGTTTTAATCAATGTGTGTTACAGCTGTCATTAATTTTAGGTCAAATTCATGATGCACGAGTCTTCTCGTGTGCCACATGTACCTTACATTACACTGGCCTTTCCTTGTGGATTTATACCCATTTTATTACTTCATTAACTTACCATTTATATTATTACCAAAGTTTACACTTGTATTTCTCTTCTACAATATATTTATATACTTATGATTTTTTTTTACTATCAACTCTTCAGTCAGAAAAAAACTATCTTTGATTTTACTATAGCTCCTAGGAGGAAATATGATTCACTTTGTAACTATTTACTTTAAGACATTCCACTCCACTATGCAGTTTCCTGGCTCATTGCATAGGAAAGCTTTAACTGATAAAATTCCTCCCTTGTTGGGGGAAAAAATGTCAACTCTATTCTAGGTGCTGAGTACAGAGTGGCTATATAATAACACACATCAAGAATACATGGTTTATTTATGACAACTATATGCCAACAAATTGGACAACCTGGAAGAAATGGATAAATTCCTAGAAGTTAATATAAACTACCAAAACTGAAACAGGAAGAAAGAGAAAACTTGAACAGACGGATAACCAGCAAAGAAATTGAATCAGTAATAAAAAAAAAAAATCTTCCAACAAACAAAAGAAATAAAAAAAACACGGTTTATGAAATTGAATATACACAGTGTAGTCCTCTGGAAATGAATGAAAGTTTTCCTGTCCTCTTCCAAAGATGGCCTAAGAACATCAAGACAGAACAAAGATACCACCTAACGCAACTTCCTCCTGACATTGTTTCCCTCAACAAGGGAAGAATGTTGTCCCTAGAGGCAAACTGTTGACAGCAGTTTGAGTCCCGTGGAGGTTACACTTCAGCCCTCTGCACCTCCATCTCCCCCTTACCACCACCACATTAAGGTCCGTGAAAAGCACACGAGTTGTGGCTTCTCTGTTTCTCAAGATTCATACTTTCGGCCCAGAAAGAGCAACAAAGGGTATTTTTGTACTAGAGGAAACAAAAAAAGGAAACAGAAACCCATCCAGGTGAACAGTGGGCCTCAATCGAGTCATTAAAAACCCCCTGGCTGATGCCGCCTATTTTAATAAACTTGTTGTCCTCCTCCACTAGTAACTCCACTCTCTTTCCAACCCTTCATTTATGCACACAAATAGGTCAAGCAGCAATAATGTAAACTACTCAAAATTGGATCCAAAAATGACCTAACTACTGTAGGCGATTTATAGCAATTTTTTTCCACGCTGCTACTGGGTCTTTTCTGATTATTAAAGTCTCTATCTTCAGAAGAGGGCTGATTACATTGGGGATATACATTCCAATTTTGGAGGTTGGAATACGATGTATTTTGTTTTTCAGATATAATAGTACCATTATTTATTGCTCTGAGGGAACAGATAGTATCACTTATTACTGATTAGGAAAAGGAGAAAAAGATCCAAGCCAACCATTAACTTGCTTTTAGTGCTCAACCCTTTATAAAAATAGCTACCAAATTGTATCTATTTTTTGGCTCTGGGGTTGGAAGGGCAATTTCAAACTAATGACTACTGAGTGGAATAAACCAGGGAGGAAAGTCATATGAAAGATTCAAACCCATCTCTTCAATTTCCAACAATTCCAGTTAACAGGAGAATCTTGTGTCTCCACTAAATTGTTTCCATGCTCTGTTCTCACAACCCAATCCAATCAGAGAGTATTTTCATGAAATAATCTTGGTACTGTATAATTTGACTTGCCTAAGAGCATAAACTAAATACTAAAAAGAACCTCAACTTGAAATATTAAAGAGAATGGCTATTGTATAAAGACAAGCAAACAACATAAATAAAGCTTAAGTCTTAGGATCACCCATGAGCTATAACCTTTTTTTTTTTTTAAGAGAAGTTCGGGGTGGGGGGTAGCAGAGGGAGGAGAGGAGAAAAAGTCCTAAGCAGGCTCCATGCTTAGCATGGAGCCGACACAGGGCTCCATCTCACAACCCTGAGATCATGACTGCAGCCAAAATCAAGAGTCAGACACTTAGCCAACTGCTATAGCTTAGGCGCCCCAAGCTATAACCATTTTTAAGGCAACGTCTCTTTTAATAAAAGTTTTATACAACCAAGACCTCTAAGTAACTTGCACCATCTCTGTATCAGTCAGTATAGACTAAATTCTGCTAGTAATAAATCATCCCAAAATCTCAATGACTGACAAAAATATGTTAATTTCTTGCCTATACTATATAACCATCATGGGTCAGCTGCACCCCTGCTCTACACCGCCTTCATTCTGGGATCTGGGTTGATGGAATAACCATCTGAAATATTACTTGTTGTTGGGGAAGAGGTTATCACAAAGAGAGAAGAAAGTATCATGAAACAGAAACTGACTTTTGAAGTTTCTGCCCCAAAGTGACATGTGTCACTTTGGCTCACATTTCATTGGCCAAAGCAGGTCACAAAAGTCCCCTGAGTTAAAGAGGGCAAGGATATGTCATGGTCCTCCCACAGCCTTTTAGCTGGTCTCCTTACCTCTAATCTACTTCCTGTCAAAGCCATGCCCTCCACATTGCTCCCTGCAGTACCTCTCCAAATCTGACCATGTTCCTCCACCACCCAGAAATTTCTACAACTGGATTTTCCCCTTTGTATGTGTATCACTACTGGAGTGTGTGCCAATGGGCCAGGAGAGTCCCAGAATAAACATGGTGACTTTTCCAGCATGCTGATTTTACTTGAAGATTTAGGAATACATATACTTTTTTAAAATAAAATACACCAGAATCTCTTTAGCAAGAATCTCGAAAGAAAGCTGGTGTTTAAATTGGGTCTCAGTGGGCTATCCACATCTCCTGGTGCCATGGTCACAGGCTCGTCTACTCTCAAGGGTGCTTTAATGAAAGAGGCTGAGAAACACAGGGCTTTCATTATCTGGCTCTTCCTACCTCTCTAGAGCACCACTGTCCATTATAATAAACAATAACCGCATGTGGCTACTGAGCACTTGAATTGTGGCTAATGTGACTGAGGAACTGCATGTTTAATTGTATTTATTTTCATTAAATTTAAATACCCACATGCGGCTAATGGCTATTATTAGCACGGATAGAAAACATCTCCATCTTTGGTAGGCAGAATAATGGCCCTGCAAAGATGCCCATGTCCTAATCCCCAGATTCCATGAATATGTTATGTTATGTGACAAAGGGGAACTAAGGAAACAGACAGAAATGAGTATGCTAATCAGCTGACCTTAAAATAGGAATATTATCCCGAATTATCGGTTACAGGTGCAATGTCATCACAGAGGTCCTTAAATGTGGAAGAGGGAGAAAGAAGAGTCAGTGTCAGCATGATGTGATGTGAGAAAAATTCAACTAGTTATTGTTGGCTTTGAAGATGGAGGAAAAGACCACAAGCCAAGGAAGGTAGGCAGCCTTTTGAGGCTGGAAAAGGCAAGAACATCGATTTTCCTCTACAGCCTCCAAAAGGAACAGAGTCCTGCCGGCTCATTTATTCTAGCCCCGGACAGATCCACTCCAGACTTCTGACCACCAGAACCGTAAGATAATAAGCCCATGTTGTTTTAAGACAGTAAGTTTGTGTTAATTTGTTACCGCAGCAGTAGAAAACCGGTACACCATTGTTGCAGGAATATCTTTTAGATAGTGCCATTCTGGAATCATCTCTCACTACCCTTGAAGCAGTTCATTACACTGCAGCAACTCTAAATAACCTGTTGTTCTCCATACCCAGCACACAGTCTCACGATAGTCCCTCTACCTAGAACCCTTTCTTCTACCCCCTCTTCATGGATAACTCCTTTTCATGTTTTAAGACTAATTTCAGGTGCCAGTTTTTAAGGAAATCTCTTATTATCCCCGTGGTGCAGACTGGATATGCCATTTCTGTAGTCTCTTGAAAGCCACGCACAGCTCTGTAACAGGTGTGAATTTCAGTCAAAATCAGGTATTAACAATATCTATATCTTCACGTTACCTGTATCAAATTAAACCTAACCCTGAGCGCGCATGCTAAGTGGCAAAAAAACTCAGACTGTTATTTCCATGGTTTGCCCTCTGGTCTGCTCTTGTCATGCACACCTGTGCACACAGGTGAGCGACTGGTGAGATGCCACTGCACAGTCAGCATGATCTCTCTTCCATGCTATGTTTGGCATCCAGACTGGGTGGACACCCCAGTCCTGGATCCAAGGTCCAAGTATCTCTGTGGACGTGCCACTGAGCCCAGCCTTGGGCACAGACTGGCCTCCCCAGGGAGCTGCCTCCAGGCTGTGCTGCCTGCCGCTCCAGGACCCACCAAGCTCCTCCTGTTCCCATCTTCCTCTTAGGCTTCTGTATCCCACCACTCCTGCTCCAGGACTCCTAATTTAGAGTTTTATGAAAACGCAGGAAGGAGAAGGAGTGACTTGAAAACCTTCCTTGAAAAAAAATAAGAAAGGAGACAAAAAGGGCGTAGCCTCCTGTTTGAAATTGAGGGCTCAGGGGGAAAACAGAAAGAAGACATTTAGATATCAATACATACTTTGCCATATCTCCATTATAAATAGCATTTAAGGGGCGCCTGGGTGGCACAGCGGTTAAGCGTCTGCCTTCGGCTCAGGGCGTGATCCCGGCATTATGGGATGGAGCCCCACATCAGGCTCCTCTGCTATAAGCCTGCTTCTTCCTCTCCCACTCCCCCTGCTTGTGTTCCCTCTCTCGCTGGCTGTCTCTATCTCTGTCGAATAAATAAATAAATAAATAAATAAATAAATAAATAGCATTTAAAGCATTAACTTGAAAATACATCCAAACAAGAATCACACAGCCCAAGTCAGCACCAACATATCAACAGCCCCGCATGAGAACTCACTCCATTGTGTCATTTCATTGTAACACTAGCTTCGAGCTTTGGGAGGCAAGGTTTATTAGCCCCTTTCTATAAATGAGAAAACTGACGTGCTGCGAGTTTTGGTAAATTTGCCCAAAGGGTATAAAATGACAGTGTAGGGCTTTAAACCCAGACCAGAAGCCTTGCACTAGCCCCCTGCCCTGAGTCTCCAAACACAGAGTTGTGCTGGATCAATTGGACCAGGCATGTAGACACCCCCCATCTAAGGTCCCCAGGGACTCCTGCTGCCATTTTTCTCTGGGTCCAAGTACAGAACCAACACCCTGTCTTTGTTTTCCCTTAGTAGAGCTGAGGGAAGAAGCTGGGTTCAAGCTGCATTTACTAAAAAACCTAGAGTTGGGGAAAAGGAATAAAGAAAACATCAACAAGATCAGGCAGAGACGTAAAGAAATGTGACCCCAAGAATCTCAGTGAAAACATGGAAGTGCTTTGTGGACCTCCAGTCTTTCCTCCGTAACTGCTCTTGAACCCCAGAGCACTTGGGGCAATACACACCCATAGCACCATTTATCCAGGGTTCTTCTCCATGGACTTCCCAGCCTCTGGATCAAAATGACAGCTTATTTTTACTCCTTAAAATGTGAAGGCTATGAAAGTACTTCACCAAGTCTGCCTTCCCAATTACAATTAAAGGAGCAAATTCAGTTCCCAGTTTCTCCCCCAGGATTCAGGGGGACCCCAAGGAGGGATTCTTCCCATGATGGCCAGGTATTCCCTCCACCCACTCACTCAGCAGGCTTGTGACTCACCCCTCAGGTCCTTACCCTCTCCTTCCCCACATGGCCCGCCCTTCAGGGAAGTGGTCTTTTATAATTAGAGTTTTAATATTTAAAATTAGCTTATACATACGGTGACCATAACACAAATAGAGTACAGCAGGTTGTTCTCTCACACGGCCTTTCCTGAGTATTTATACAATCTTCCTAATATAGCAGCCTGTTTAATAAGGGTGGTCTGAAGCTATCTTAACTCTTTAGGACCTAGAAGTGTGCCTGGTACAAAAACGAACACACACTCTTACCTGATATTTATCTATGGAGATCCCCATCTGGCATGACTCCAAATGGGAAAAAAAAAAAACTTTACCAAAAGCCAATAGCAAAATATCATTAAGTACTATTCTTATTTTTGCATATAAAAATATGTTTGTTTAGTCTTTTTTTGCATTCCAATTAATTTTCCTCTGTAATTAAAAACAGCAGACTATTAGATCATACAGATCCAACATTACTGGATTTAGAAAACCATATAATTTCTAAAGGAGCTGATAATATACACTAACCCTTAATGTCAAAGACAAAGATTGAAATTCCATATGAATGCATGAATCCATTAAGCAGCAGTCATTTTCAATTATTAAGAAGCAAAGATCTGTATTCTTTATAGAAATTAGAAATGGCAGAAAATAACATCAACATTCATAACTGCTACAATTAGAACCAATAAAATTTTTAAATCAAATTAAAATCAGAGTGATGATAATACGAGTAATGAAATTTATGTACCACCATGTGGCTCTATTTCCTCAGAGAAACCCCTGAGTCCATTATTTTGCAGGGTGAAGAAATCAGTAGGCACTGCTTGCATTTTCCAGGACACTGGCCTGAGGATTCACCTGCCCCAACAGGAAAATGGATACAATGCCATCACATGCCCATGGGTACTGCCTCTCCAATTTCAACACCACATCCAGCCCTTCATTTTCACCCCAATTGTTGAGTTTAGCTGGGGGTAAGGGCAGGTCAAGCTCAGGAAATGTCTGCCTTCTTATTGGTGCCATGTTTCCCCCGCATTCCTTTGGCTGTGGTGGGTCCCTATTCTGGGTACCTGACATCCACGGGAACAAGAGTCAGAGAGGGTTGTAGAAATGAGGAGTCAGATTTCTATTCTTGAGCACATCTCTGGTGGCTACAAGTATTTGTTTGATAAGGCTTATCCTAAAGATCTCACCCTATCTATATAAAGCACATTTCTCATAATCCGAAAATCCAAAATCTGTAATGGTTATTAACCTATTTAAGGCCACAAATCACCTTGAGACTCTGGTAGATGTCTCAAAACTTTCATCTTAAAAATGCACACAAAATTCACTGAAATGTTTTCGCTCACTTTCAGGAGGTTCAAAAACCTATCAAAGCCCAGGCAGACTTTTAGGGGACCCATGAACTAATCCCAGGCTCAGAAACCTGCTGCAGGGTCTTTTTGCTTCTCCTTGATACACAGAATTAAAAGTAACTGGCTTCCCAGACACAGAAAGACAAATACCGTGCGACCTCACATATTTGTGGAATCTGAAATTGTCAAACTCATAGAAGCATGGAGTGGAATGGTGGTTGCCAGGGGCTGGGGAGGAGGAAATAGGAAGGTGATGGTCAAAGGGTACAAAGTTTCAGTAATGCAAGATACATAAGTTCTGGGGACCTACTAATCAGCACAGTGTCTGCAGTTAACAATTCCATATTGTATACTCAAATTTGCTAACAGGGTAGTTCTTATGTCAAATGTCCTTACCGCCACCAAATAATAATAATAATAATAATAATAATGAATATAAGGGTTGAAAGAAACGTTGGGAGGAAATGGACAGGTTTATGTCCTTTACAGCGGTAACGTTTTCACAGATCTATACTTACCCCCAAACTCATCGAGTTGCCTTCATTAAATATGTACAGCTTTTTACACGTCAAACATACCTCAACAAAGTGGTTTTTAAAAAACTTAAAGTTAGGGCGCCTGGGTGGCTGAGTCAGTTAAGCATCTGCCTTCAGCTCAGGTCGTGATCCCAGAGTCCTGGGATTGAGTCCTGCATCAGGCTCCCTGCTCAACAGGGAGTCTGCTTCTCCCTCTGCCCCTCCTCCCACTCATTCCCTCAATCTCTCTCTATTGCTTTCTCTCTCTCTCTTTCTCTCAAATAAATAAATAAATAAAATCTTTTAAAAATTTTAAAATAAATAAATACTTAAAGTTAAACTAACTGGCCTCCCTCCTAGAAGTTAAAGTACTAAGTTAATAGGGTATTGCTTACTAATGTTATTGTGCTTATTGGGCTATGTCCAGATAGTTGGACACATGGACCCCAATGTAGGTATCTCTTGGCCAAATACAAGCTTGAAGAGAACCAACAGAGCTCCATGGAATTATCCTTGGACCAGGCATCAAAGCCTTATTCCGATGAACGAGGCTGTCCCAATGCCTTTCCCTGAAGCTGACACAGCTCATCTTTACCACCTCTGGTGGGACTAGGAGACACTGCACAGGGAACACCTGCTTTGGGGTGCCCCTCCCCCAAGAACAGTAGCACAGTAACAGTACCTTCCAAAAAAGAGATGTCATAGGCACTAAGAAATAAATATAATAAGCCATATCTAATCTTTTTTATGTACCTGGGTCCTATGGAGCCAATTCATACCTGCCATACAAGTTGGGACTTCATACCTGGAGCCCCTTTCAGAACCAAGAAACAGAAGAATCTGTAACAGGTTCCCCCCTCTTTGTGGGCCTCTGTTTCAGACACATCTTTCAGCCATCCATTCTAGGATGCCTCCTCTCTTCCTGACATAGATTTAAGGCACTGATGAAGAAATCATGAGTGATGGAGTCACGAAGGGGTAGAATAAAAAGATACGACTGTGGAGCCCCTTCACTACAGGATTTTTCTCAGCCCAGGCTAAAACCATGACCAGAGAAGAATGAGAGGTCCCTCAGGAAAAGCTAGCTACCAGGAAAAGCATAGCTATCACCAACAAGATTCCCGAATACCTTATCCATGGTAATGCGTCCCCGCCACTTCTCTTATAAACTGTCGGCTTTCTCTAAATGACTCTGGTGATTCCTATTTCCTTTTTTACCGTGTTTCAAGCTGTTTGCAAGGAAGTGTTAAACATACAGGCAAGAAATAAGATCTAAGCAGAAAATAAGATCAAAGGGGCGACATGGGAGTTCAAAGGGGAAAGCAGGTGAAACCCGACAGGTGTGTGGGTTGCACCCTGTCCTGTAGGTCCATAAGCGTCAGAAACCCCTGCTGTGAATGTCACTTTGAGGGTGAAATTTAAAGTGAGAACATAAGGAATAGCATGGAGGACATTAGGAGAAGGAAGGGAAAAATGAAGAGAGGGAAATCAGAGGGGGAGACGAACCATGAGAGGCTATGGACTACAGGAAACAAACTGAGTGTTTCAGAGGGGAGAGAGGTGAGGGGATGGGTCAGCCTGGTGATGGGTATTAAGGAGGGCACGTGTTGTAATGAGCACTGGGTGTTACACACAAACAATGAATCATGGAACACTACATCAAAAACTAACATAACAAAAAATAAATAAAAAATAAAAATAAATAAAATGTAGCTCTGATCACAAAAAAATTTTTAATAAAATAAAAATAAATAAAGTAAAACCACTTGTGGGAAAATGGGTTGTTGTCCTTATTTTTTATTTATTTATTTATTTTTGCTATGCTTGAGAAACTCAGGTCTGAAAGCTTTTTACAAATGCGTAATTCAATACTAATGTGGGGATTGTTTTAATTTCCCAAAAACCATTCCCACGTTCCTTTTGCTCTCGATTTCTCACTTAGGGTTTCCACATCATAGAGTGCCGGGTGTGA
>NW_024426663.1:35301068-35360893 GCF_017311325.1 Ursus maritimus | reverse complement strand
AATGAGAAGGGGGACCTCTCCTGTAGGCACAGCATTTCCCAGAGTGGTGGGCAGGGGATAGCACTGAGGGCAAGGGTGAGACACTCAATTTGGTCCTTCCCCCACCCCACATCCCTGCCCACACCTGCCCATAGTCTCAAAAACACGATGTGATGACCGAAACTCATTTACATCTCCATTACTGCTGCATTATCATTGTTTTTAAATGCCATTTTTCTTTAATTACCCCTGCCTACAGAGAAATGAAGACAAGAGAAGACAAAAAAGCTCATGCAACATTCCAAGAGAATCACAAATGCAGGGCATGGGACTGTCTTATTAACTTCATTGTGGTGATGTGTTATAAAATGCAAATTGCAGAAAGGGGGCAGTAATCTGTTAATAAATATGTTAATTAGGCAGAGTAAATGCCATACTGCATGGTGGGGGAAAAAAATTCACTGATTGTAAACTCCGTGCACAGCAGATTTCAGAGGGCAAAATGTAGTTAATAAAACTACCTTTATGTTTTATATTGCTGCTCTTTAGCATAAACAGCTAATAACCAATTTACATTAATGGTGTGGGCACAAATGTAAATTAGCCCCTTTTTGGTTTATATTACTGCAATGCAATCTTAATGTTAAGGCGTTGCATTGGCGATTTCATTAAGGAAAAGATCTGAGAACCCGATACAGTCCTAGGGCCCGCTTCAAGGAATTTTAATATGAAACCAAAATGACACTGCACATCCTTGTTCACCACGTGGGAATTTCCAGAAAGGGCTCTGCTATCAAATATTTTTCCTATCCATGGCTACGTCCACAACCCCAAGCTCCTGTGGGTGTTCAAAATGTCCCGCTTGCCAAAAAAATGCCTCCCCAGCCCGAGGCTGCAACAATACGGTCTTGTACAAGTGCAGTCTGGACTCCTACTTGACTTTCTTTGCTCGCCGATGGGTAGCAGCCCCGACTTGACAACAGACAAAGAGACCCTTGTATCAGATGGACTTTCCCGGGTCCAGGTGGCTGGAGGAGGAAGAGAGGAGGACCTTCAGGGCCTTCTGGGTCTGTGCTCCCAGTAGCCACAGAGATCGAATGCAAATGCAAACAACACGCATTTGTGCTCCCTGCACCAGTGGAAGTTTTCCATTTCTGGCCTCATTCATCTGCGACCTCTCCTCCTCACAGGCTCTTTCTTTAGTCATGCTGTGCAAGCAGCTACTGTATATACCAAAAGTTAATTTTACTACACACTTCAGTGTGTCGCCAGAGGTGCAATAAATCACGAACCAATTTCCAATTTTGTTATGCCCTACTTGATAAGGATGTGAAGCATTCTTTTCCCCGATATACATGTTTTTAAACATGAGGTTGAGAAGCAGGGACACGTCTCTGGTTGCACAGTGAAATTTTAACCTTCCTTTTCAAGAGAAGTTGACCCCTGCAGGTCCTATTAGAATAAAACATCAACTTACGCTCTCTTTAGTTTGGATCTTGGGTCCAGAAGCTGTCTACAGGCCTTTATGTTGCAGAACACTTCTGAAGAAATTTGCGAGGTGGTTTTTTTTTTTTTTTTCTTTTTGCAACGTCAGCAAATAAATTTTTCAGATGAAGTACAAAGTGTTGGGACAGTTTTATTCTGAATTGTGCTGCATGCTTTTAAAGGTACAGAATAAGACTTGTATGCATTTAAATTTTCATACAATCTTTCATATATTCTTAGAGATGGATAAAGAGACTTTAGTATTCCCTCTACAACTTTAAATTTGAATACTTCAGCATTAGTCCATTGCAATTGTGAATTAAACTAATTCTAATGTGGGGCGCCTGGGCGGCTCAGTCAGTTAAACGTCTGCCTTCGGCTCAGGGCATGATCTCAGGGGCCTGGGATAGAGCCTAATTCCCGCCCTGCCCCATCCCAGTCAGGCTCCATGCACAGTGGGGAGTCTGCTTCATGCACTTGTGCACTCTCTCTCTCTCAAATAAATAAAATCTTTTTTAAAAATAAAAAAAAATAAACTCATTCTAATGGGTTTTTTGGGGCTTGAGGGGGAGAGGGCTGGGAGCTATTGTATAGTGAGTGAGAATTCAGAAGTTAAAGGATAACAGTAGCCTTTCAGGCTAATTCCTTTGCTGCTTTGTCTATACTCACAGTAATAACAGAATATATTTCTTGAACTTATTTTGAGGTTTGAATAAGATTATACATCACCAACTGGCAACCACCACAGTATAAAAGTTTCAGGCAGTAATCATTGCTGGATGCTAACACTAGTAGTAGGCAAAAGTTGGATGAGAAATAGAGGACAGTTGACCCTTCAACAACGTGGTTTTGAGATACGTGGGTCCGCTTACACACAGGGTTTTTTTATAAACACAGTATGGTACTGTAAATATATTTTCTCTTCCTTATGATTTTCTTAATAACATTTTCTTTTCACTAGCTTTATTATAAGAATGCAGTATACAACTGTATATATATAACAAATACATAACATAATACAGTATACAACTGTATATACATAACATATAAAATATTTGTTAATTAGCTATTTATGTTATGGGTAGTTTCTGGTCAATGGTAGGTTATTAGTAATTACGTTTTGGGGGAGTCAAAAGTTATATGTGGATTTTCGACCATGCAAGGGTCAGCACCCCTGACCCCCATGTTATTCAAGGGTCAACTATACTATGTAGTCTTAAAGAATGTCCCCACTAGAAACTAGAATGATACTCACCCCAAAACTGGTACTGGTTAGTCTGACAAGCACTGAAGAGTGGAGTAGGAAGATTTTAATGGGCAACATGTTATTACTTGAGTCTCAAAAAAAAAAAAACAAAAAACGGCGTTAAGTTTTAGAAAAAAGAGGGGAATAAGGAGAAAAAAGAGAAGAAATGCTCCAGTGCAGCCAAGATCAAAGAAAGTCAAACAACAAGGTTCTCCTCTATGATCACACAAAGTACAACCCACCTACACGTGAACTTGTATTTTCATTTAAGCTCAAATTTTTGGCATTGAAAGATGCACATATGCAAGGAGGTCAGATGTCTTCAGGTAAAAAGGAGACAGACTATGAAGCAACAGAAAGTGCACAGGGTTCAAAGCAGAAATCCTAGTTTCAAATCTCAGACCTGCCTCTTGCCAGAATCACATCTTTTGAAAGAAATGGGTGTTGATAAGTAAATCAATAGAATTCCAAAACCTACAGATTGCCTGTTATACACATATATTATCCTAGGACAAGTCCTTCTATTATTTAAAAATAAATATTAAAAGAATACATTTACAATCACCTTGGAGAACAATTTAACAATATGTAGAAAAGTTTAAAATGTGCATATCCCATGACTGAGCACTATCATTCCTAGGTATATACTTCACAGAAACTCACATACTTACATAAGGAGGCACACACAAGATTTCTCATAATACTATTGTTTGTGGCAGCAAAAACTAAAAACAATCTAAATCACCCATCAAAAAGTGGATTGATGTACACATTGCATATGTTCATGTAATGGGATACCATACAGCTATGAAAATAAACTATAGCTATACATATCCGTATGATTTGTATAATACTGAGTGAAAAATCATGTCACATAAGAATACCTACACTATGGGGGCACCCGGGTGGCTCAGTCAGTTAAGCACCCAACTCTTGGTTTCAGCTCAGGTGGTGATCTCAGGATTGTGAGATCAAGCCCTGGGTTGGACTCTGCTCTCAGTGCAGAGTCTGCTTGAGATTCTCTCTCCCTCTCCCTCTGCCCCCTCTTCCTGCTCATGCTCTGTCTCTGTCTCTCTCTCTCTCTCTCAAATAAAATCTTAAAAAAAAAAATACGTACACTGTGATTTCATAGACAAATTGTTTAAAAGCATTATTATATATTGCTTAGGATATATAAATGTATCATAAAAATATAAGAAGTGGGCATGAAAACCAAATTCAGAAGGGCAGTTACCTCTTGGAAGAAGATGGAACCAGGAAGGGACATTTAAATGCTCAAGTGACAGGGGTAGTAAGGGTAAAGATGTATAGATACAAAGGGCATTTATATTTATTGGCTTTATTTATTAAATTGGAGGGTGGAAGCATACATGTTTGTATCATCATTCTTCATACTTTTTTGTGTGTCTTAAACATTTCCTAAATGCTAATTACTTAATTTTCAAACAAAACTATCTACATTACATACACATACATGCATAGAAAATTTCTGGAAGGAATCAAAAGAAATTATTGGCTGTGTTTGCCTTTGGAGAATGGAACTGACACCTGGGGTCGTGGCAAGATTCACCTTTACTATTACAAATGATTCTCTATTGTACAGTTTGAATTGTACTATTTGAACATATTACCATGTGAAAGTGATATTCTCATAATGATAATTTATCTAACAATTTAGCAAACATGGGTTTACTTGTAATATCTACTTTTGTGTTAATGATGGTCTAAATCATTACCATGTGTATTTAAGCAGTTGAGGAGCTCAACTCCCCTTCTCAGGAAACATGATGTGAACTCTGCAGACTGACATGGGCCACAGACTTCATGAACTCAAGGCACAGCACTGCTGCATTTCCCTCTATGGGTCATATTTCATAATGCCTCCATAAAATCCCATGGGTGTGATCTTACAAACCTTCACAGTAGTGGAAGACACATTCCCAGTACATCACTTTGTAATAATGACCATTAATATTTTGGGCCATAGAATAGAACCTAGTGCCATTTCAAATTCAGGGCAATGCAACACATGTTTATTGAATTTCTACCATGGTACAGGTTAAGGTAGAAACAGGAATAAGACAAGCTCCTCTCCTCTGAGATAGAAACTTGTATTCTAAAATGAACACAACTCATTTTACTTTATCTTTGAAACTAATCATCTAGGTTTATTGGGTTTGGGAGCAGATATTAATCACTGCGTACTTTCTTTCTTCCTTCAACCCATCAGTGAAAATAGCAAGTGCCTTCCAATGTTACCTCCATTGTTCTCCAGGTGTGAAAAAATGTTCTATGTGAGCAACTCATAAAGACTAAGCAGATGTGCACAAAGATTAGTATTGCAATCAAATAAATCTTACAACCAAGTTGATCTGGCACACATTTGATGATATGCATAATCGTTATCATGCAACCTGGTAATTAAGGATAATTGGTAAATAATTCATGTAAATTACTGTAATTGATACAGTTCTGCAGCTAAGCCAAGATTTCTGGGGTCAGCTAAGCGGAGTTTAAAGAGGTTAGTTGACCCAACTGAAAACCCCCCCATCAGCTAACTCGGGGGAACCTGTTCATGCCCTATCAGGGCCTCCCACTGTCTCGTGTTTCCCAGGAGCCCCACACTGACAGCTGAGCCCACTCTCCCAGGAATTCCCAGCTCTGACACTTCTAAGGCTTACAGTTGCACTTGGCTTCCTTCAGGGAGTGGGGTTTTCTTCCATTTTAGAAGGAAAAAAGATCAACAATATTAGTTCAGATCTCAGGCTTCAGACCAAAAGCCTATGAAAGAAGGAGTAGGACTAACTCTGCCCTCCAGCATTGAAGGGGCCAGAAGTGGGTTTTCTGAGGGCTGTGACAGTAACTTTCTTTTACCACTCCCTTTCTTTTTAAAGATGTATTTATTTGAGATGGGGAGAGGGGCAGAGAGAGAGAGATGGAGAGAATCCCAAGCAGACTCCATGCTGAGCGCGGAGCCCAATGCAGGGCTCAACGTGGTGCTCGATCCCAGGACCGTAAGATCACCACCTGAGCCAAAACTAAGAGTCAGACGCTTAACCAACCTGAGCCATCCTGGTGCTCCCCCACTCCCTTCTGAAGGCCAGGCCCACATTGGGGGAAACCAGTAAGGAACATGATTTATTAAAAAAAAAAAAAAAAGCCTCCTGCCTAAAGTTTCTCTTAGAGAGGCAGGCAGACTAGCACCCTGGGAATGCAAAGGGGGCCCTCAGTCAGTCACATCTCCATGGTTTTGTTTACTCAGCTCGGTTTCCCTTCCCCAACTAAGGGCAAAGGAGCAGTGGGAGCTCCAATGGGGGTGGGAATCATAAGTGAGCAATCATTCCAGAGCAATGGAACGTGATGGAGAACAGGAGCCAGGACAAGGCAAAGTGGTCACTAGGTGCCTTCGTAGC
Source organism: Ursus maritimus (assembly GCF_017311325.1). NCBI lineage: Eukaryota > Metazoa > Chordata > Mammalia > Carnivora > Ursidae > Ursus > Ursus maritimus. The sequence goes on along the minus strand of NW_024426663.1, from coordinate 35,354,770 downwards.
AGAGAACCAAAGAGCCCAAATGGTAGAAAAGTAACTAAAATACACAAACCCACTTTAAGAGAATGTATTAGAACACATAGTGAGGGGGCGCCTGGGTGGCACAGCGGTTAAGAGTCTGCCTTCGGCTCAGGGCGTGATCCCGGCATTATGGGATCGAGCCCCACATCAGGCTCTTCCGCTATGAGCCTGCTTCTTCCTCTCCCACTCCCCCTGCTTATGTTCCCTCTCTCGCTGGCTGTCTCTATCTCTGTCAAATAAATAAATAAAATCTTTAAAAAAAAAAAACAAACACATAGTGAAGAATAGAGTGATTTTTGTCTTGATCCTCTAGCCCAGGCTTACCTCCCTTCTCAGCTAAGGGTGTAATGAAAAGCCCTACAAGTACCGTTTGCTGAACTAAGAAAAAGCCTTGGCTGACCTTGTGTCCCAGCGGTGCTGAGGCCAGTGCCGGCCTTGTAACTATCCTAATGCTTGTCTGCTAGTCTTGGTTATTATCCCACACTTGGTTAATCTTTCCACATGGGTACAACATCCACATGTGTGCACAGAATGTATCTTCTAGGAATACACATTATACTTCAAGTGCCTAGTGCCTCTGGGCTCATTGCGCTGATGATGCCAAGTCATTTGCCTGTGTTTTTGGTGTCTAATGGAATAACGACGGTGACCTAGAAGTCCATGGGAAGCCCCAAGGAAAGGAAAACCATTGTAGTAATGTTGGAAGGCATAGGACTAGAACACTGGAAAGGCATTAGGGAGTGGGTACAGTGGCAGGTTCAGAAGAGATGAGCTCCATTAGACAGACACGTGTGTTGTCCCTATATGAGAAAACACCAGAACCTGTTCCGATAGTCTCCGAATCATGGACAGTAATGGGGTCACACAGAGCTACTAAAGATTTCCTAAGAGCATTTCCAGAACAGTAGCTCTGCGGGATGTTAAGAGATTCAGCAATAAAGTAAATCCTGAAGTCTCTAGTTCAAATATATATAAATACATTCTCATATTACAGGACTTCTCAGAGTCTTTGATAGGTTAAGATACACTATGGAAACCCACAAAAGGAATGGGATATGCTGTATTTCCCAATCTCACATGATAAAATTATTTTGTGGTATACAAGTTCACATTTTTTCCTCATCCTGCCCTTTTCCCCTTCCCCCATTAGAAGAGAAAGGTTCTACTCTCTCTTGCTTCAGAGGACAGACATGGCAGAGCTCCTTGACTTTTGTTTCCAATTCAAACAGGGGTAGAGGAAAGAGAGGTTTGGGGGAGGGTGTGGGTTCCAAAGGCAGGGGCACGTGCTCCCTATCCCCCCCAGTTCCTGAAGTCAGAGCTTTCCCTGGAGTTTCCAACCTCACCAAAGACCGAGGGCCCCAAGCACAGCAGCAGCAGGGAACCCAGGTGAAAGGACTATGCAGATAGCGAGCACCTCCACAGAAAGCAGTGTGGGTAGATATCACACCAATGCCTAAGCATTCTGTAAGACCACAGAATCCTGGCACAACCCCGTGGAGGGAGAGGAGGAAGGAACTCCAAGTATGTCCAAGTATGTCCCATCAATCTGGAGGGACGGCAGATGCGAGTTAAAATCAGGTTGATTCACAGAAAATAAGGAAATGCAATATTTCCCTGTACGACTGTTGGTGCACTGAGATTCACACCTGCAATATGTATTTGCCTATGGAGCTTCTTTTTGGTGAAGGGTCTCCCAAGACTAGTTTCTTGCAGAACACAAGTAAGAAGATGCTGAAGTAGATTACCCCACTTACAAGAGACAACCCCTGATCAATATTCTTGATTCAAGGATTGTTGCCTTTATTGAAAAGCTGTGGTGTCTGAATAAGTCAGGAAGAGAACTCCAGAATCTTTTTTGTTAACACCCCAATGCCCAGACAGAGCTGTAAGCCCTTCAAGGAAACATGTTTATAGGAATTGTGATGCTTAAAACCCCATTCTTTGAAAAAAAAAAATGTGAATGCTTAGCAAACAGCTAGAATGCTTAACAAAAATCCTGGGAAATACCAAAAAGATACACAGTGGAAAGAAGGAAATATTCAAGGACAAAAGGTGTCCTTTCTAACAGCTCACTGAGTCAGCTCCCCTCAAGTCTGCAAACCCTGACACAAGGAACAGAACCCACTCTGTGTTGATGGGGGCCTTTGGCTTTGGCTGCTCCGTCATTCATGAGCAAGGGGAGATTAAATGAGATTATTCTCATAAGGAGTTTGGCAGAGGACCGGACGTAAGGCAAACACACCTGTGGTGGTTGTAGTGGCTAACAGTGGAACCATGGATAACTGAAAGGTAAGTGGATTTTCTCTTGCAGCAAATTTTCGAGGGATGGGGCGGTTATAGTTTAGGTATGTTGAAATTGGAGTGTTGTTATAATTATAGGAAGAGAGGCAAGGTATGTGAGCTGGCAGCCCACCAGCCCAATTCAGACCCTAACTTTAGAAAAGACAGCTTCTAATTAAATTTCTACCTTCCAAGAAGTATTTCAGGGTATGAGACTATCACTACTAATGACTTCAGATATTATCACTCGTTTGTCAGAAATAAATCTTCCTTTGGGCACCTAGAAGCTGCAAATGGAGAAAGGGTTCTAATAAGATAAATTTGGATTTTTTGGATGACATCCCAAGCCTGTATGAGATGTGACAGCATAAACACCTCTGACCCAGATAGAGCTGATACTTTTAAAAAATTAATTTCTTGGGGTACCTGCATGGCTCAGCCAGTTAAGCATCTGACTCTTGGTTTTAGCTCAGGTCACGACCTGAGGGTTGTGAGATCGAGCCCCATATCAGGCTCTCAGCTCAGCGTGGAGTCTGCTTGAGACTCTCCCTCTGCCCCTTCCCTGCACTTGATCGATCTCTCTCTCTCAGATAAAATAAATAAATCTTAAAAAAAATTAATTTCTTGGTCTTTGGAATCTCTCAAAACTAGAGCATTGTCTTCCCCTTTTCCAGATTCAAATAACTCCCAGAAAATAATCCTTCTATAACTGTAGAACCAGTGAGTATTAATACTATTTTTAATAGGCATGTTCCCGTATTTTCCCACCTTCTCTCATGTCCCCCAGCAGTTTTTCCTGCTCTAACAAGCCCCATTACCTGCTCATTTCCATACAGGGCAGCCGTCTAGAATGAAGTGGTAAAGAGAGACATTGCTCTCTCAGAAATCTCCCTCCCACACGAGGTGTGTGAAAGGCAGAATGGATATTTTTAGCTTTTAAGTCTCTTTATCAGAAGTCTCTCATTATCTAACTCATCTTTTCTGAGGAACATGCACCCACATCCATAATTTTATGGCTTCCTTTGGAAGCCAAAGTAAGTTTAAAACATCTTAATTTTCTTCTGTGACCATCTATCCTCTAAGTTGGCAGCCTCAGAGCCCTGCACACATTGTCTACAAAGCAGTTCAACCACTGGCTCTTTGTACAGAATCTCAGCTAAAATACTGGGTTTGATTTCATCTTATCTACTATTTGTTCCCTTGAACAGCAGCTACTTCATTGAAAATCAGACAGAGAAGTTGGTATCAGATGATCCTTTATGAAAAGGCAGTAGAGCATCTTGGCCAAGACATCAGACCAGCTCTGGGCACATCCTCGTTCCACCACCTATAAACTGAAGATCTGAGCACATCACCTCACCTCTTGTGCTGCACTGCCCACATCTCTCAAGTGCGAATCCGAAAGGACCCACCTCAAAGAACTGCTGTGGGGATTAAACATGTGCTAGTAACTGCTAAGTAAAATACTCAGAATAGTGTCCGGCACAGAGTAAGCCCTCGAGTTTCAGCTGTAGTAATATTAATACCAATAATAGTGATTGTACTTATAATAATAGGAATAATAATAATAGCAACAATTAAAAATATTCCTGAATGCATGCAACCACCATCTATGGGTGTTTGTATAAATCGCTCTGTTTTTTATACAGTTACTAACTTTCATCACATGGACTGTTGCTACACCACTCAATTGATTCTGCCTGAGAAATGCCAATACTTCAAATCTCCCCACCTCTACCCATTTGCTCCTTGGTTTCCATGACAAGAACACGCACATGTAAACAGCAAATGCCAAAAGCATACACCTCATAATGAGAACGTAGCTTTCCAACATTCAGCGCAGGCCTTGAAGAGAGGATTCTACTTCTCGTTCACTGACTTTAGGACTTACTTCCTGAGCATGCATTGCCCCTCATAGTAGGGTTACCTGTGCTAATTATTGATGCAATTGAGCAAACCATGCATTGTATACATCTCCGTAACAATTCTTTTGTGAGGAGGCCATCCAGCGGATTGCTAAGCATAACACAAAGGAGGCCAAGTTCTGTAGACTCAATCTACTAATCCTCTTTCCGTGAATAAGGAATTAATTCAAAAGAAGGGGGAAATTTTATATGTGTAGAAATTTTAAATTCTCAATATAATTAATAATATATTGATAATAATATATAAACATTTGTTGCCTGTGTAACCAGCACTAGGGAGACAAATAAATGATGCATCAACCTGACAGACCATGATGGCGCAATTTTAAAATAATGATGACTCTGGAGCAACATAGAGTTGAGCGGAAAAAAGGACAACACAATTTTTATCTAGTTTATTCTTTATGAAAGAAAAAATGGGAAACCTAAATATCATCAATAAGGAAATAGTTAAGTACATTGTACACATACATGCTAGCAAAATGAGGCAGCCCCATTGAAAAGAATGTCTATGCACTGACTTGAGAAGGTCTCCAAGATATTGTCTCCACCTATATTGTTGGGTGGAAAATGAAAGATCCAGGTCGATATGTGAAATAAGAGTCCATTAAAACCAGCTGGGGTGTATGTTTACAAGTGTGTGTGCAAGTGTATATGTAAACACACAGAAGGTCTATAAGGATACACACTCAGTAGAGATTACATCTGGGGAGCAAACTTAAGATGAAATGGTTAAGGAAGACTAATGTCTACTCTATATCCTTCTGTATTGTTAGAACTTTTCACTATGAGTATTATTATATTTTTAATAATTTTAAAGCCTTGTATTATTATTACACCTAGGTTAAAAAATAGATGTGGATTGGGGTGTCTGGGTGGCTCAGTTGGTTAAGCATCTGTCTTCAGCTTGGGTCATGATCTCAGGGTTCTGGGATTGAGCCCCGCATCGGGCTCCCTGCTCAGCAGGGAGTCTGCTTCTCCCTCTCCCTCTGCCTCACTGCCTCCCTGCCCCCCCTTTCTCACTCACACTCTCTCAAATAAATAAATAAAATCTTTTAAAAAAAATAGATGTGGATTGGAGGAAAATGATGTTTGTGTGCAAGACTGTTGATACTTTTTTCTGTATTCTGGTTTATTTCCTTTACAGTTGGCCTATTATTGGATAGGAAAATAAATTAAATCATGAGAAATAGTAAAGGATACTAGTTATTAATTGCTTACAGTACCCCATTCAGATCTTCTTTACCAGCTGGTATTCCCATTCCTGGGTTGCAGGGAGTTATCAGCAGATAACTCACATCTGGCCCCATCTCCAAGGAGCTACCACACAACCCCTACTCCACCCTCAGAGAGGACTTCATGAAATGACTAACTCCAGAATACTAAGAACAGCCCCTGGCCTCAAAGTGGAATCTATTCTGTGATATAGTTTATGCTCCAGAGCTCCCTATGGGATCAGGCAAAAGCTGATATCCACTGAGACCACATCCTGGCTTAGTTTTTTTCCCCTGCTGTATTAGGGTTCTCCAGGGAAACAGAACTGCGAGAGAAAGGGAGGGAGAGATTTTTTTATTATAAGGAATTGGCTTATGCAATTATGGAGGCTAAGAAGTCCCAAGATGTGCAGTTAGTAAGCTGGAGACCCAGGAGACCAATGGTCTCAGTTCCTTCCAAGTAAGTCTGAGTCTGAAGGAAGAAAAAGGCGGATGCCCAGCTCAAAGACTGTCAGGCAGAGAGAGCAAATTCATCGTCCTATCGCCTTTTCATTCTATCCAGGGCTGCAACAGATCAGATGAGGCTCTCCCCCATTGAGGAAGGCAATCTGCCTTACTCAGTTACCAATTCAAATGTTAATCTCATCCAGAAGCACTCTCCCAGACACACCCAAAATAATGTTTAACCAAATACCTGGTCACCCTGTGGCCTATTCAAGCGGACACATAAAATTCATTATGACATCTTGCCCTGTTCTTTCTACTCTCACATCCTTCTCCTTAGAATACTCCCGCAGTAAACCTCTTAAACAAAAATCCCTCACAGGCTCTGCTTCTAGGCAATGTGACTTAAATCACCTACAATGTGTCAGGAACTTAAACATCAATCTTCATTAGTCAATCCTTCTGGCATTAGACAGTACAGAACAGTGAGACACAAGCTATCATAACAATTAAAAACACAGACTTTGTAATGAATACACCTTTTCTCAAGATCCAGGTTTAACATATATATTTTAGCTGAATAACCTTAGGCCAGCTACATAACCTATCTCAAGTTCAGTTTCTTCATCTATAAAATGGGGCTATTTATTTAAGTATTAAGTCAGTACTTAGTTGACTTGTAAGGATTAAACTGGTTTTGTTGAGTGAATAGGAGACAATGCACACAATACTTATATATTGGCATCTGATACGGCGTGAAACTTCAATAAATACTGTCTAATGATGCTCAGATATCGCCAAAACCTATGAAAATCCATAGTTCTCACCTGCTTTCTGCAAATTCCCAAACACTTCCATGCTCATGGTCTCTTTTTCCTGGGCATCTGTGTCATCTCACTGATCCAGACATAAAATCCAACACTCTCCTCCACTTGTGTAACACACACACAACTTAACTGCCATGAAACACCAGTGAGCCTAGCAGACTTAATCAAAAATTAGGCCAAGAACAAGGAAAGGCAGGTAGACCAGGCAAGTTCATGGAAAATGGAGACCGTCAGAGCAATACACACACAGGGAGCATCAGAGTCTTTAAATGTCCTCTGGCCCACCACCATGCCTTCCTGCTTCCTTCTTTCTTGCTGGCTCCTCTTCTCCTTGCCCCATTCTTTTCCCTCTTCTACAAACTGTGGAGTTTGGGGCACCTGGGTGGCTCAGTCGGTACAACTCTTGATTTCAGCTCAGGTCATGATCTCAGGGTTGTAAGATCAAGCCCCATGACAGGCTCAGCATTGGTCATGGGGCCTGCTTAAGATTCTCTCTCTCTCGGGGCGCCTGGGTGGCACAGTTGTTAAGCGTCTGCCTTCGGCTCAGGGCGTGATCCCGGCATTCTGGGATCGAGCCCCACATCGGGCTTCTCTGCTAGGAGCCTGCTTCTTCCTCTCCCACTCCCCCTGCTTGTGTTCCCTCTCTCGCTGGCTGTCTCTCTCTGTTAAATAAATAAAATCTTTAAAAAAAAAAAAAAGATTCTCTCTCTCTCCCTCCCCCACTGCCCCTACTCCTGTCTCTCTCTCAAATAATAATAATAACAACAACAGTGGAGTTCTCCCAGTACCCCCCTACCCACCAACTCCTGTTTCCAGACTTTCACAGCAAAATTGAAAGCACTAGGCAGGAAAGAAGCCTTGCCTTTAGCCAGACTCACACTCCTTAGAAAAGAATGTTCATTTAAAAAATGAAATTTTAGTTCCTCATGAGTAAATCACAATAAGGATGAATTTTTAACCTTCATTTTACAAATGAGAAAATTGAGACTAATAGAGGTTAGATCCCTTGCCCAAGTCAAAGGATAGAACTAGGATTTGAACCCAGGTCTGGGGCAACTAATATTTGATAAAGCAGGAAAAAACATCCGGTGGGAAAAAGACAGTCTCTTCAATAAATGGTGCTGGGAAAATTGGACAGCTACATGCAAAAGAATGAAACTTGACCACTATCTCACACCATACACAAAAATAAACTCCAAATGGATGAAAGACCTCGATGTGAGACAGGAATCCATCAAAATTCTAGAGGACAACATAGGCAGCAACCTCTAGGACATCGGCCAAAGCAAACTCTTTCATGACACATCTCCAAAGGCAAGAGAAACAAAAGATAAAATGAACTTATGGGACTTCATCAAGATAAAAAGTTTCTGCACAGCCAAGGAAACAGTCAGAAAAACTAAGAGGCAGCCCACGGAATGGGAGAAGATATTTGCAAATGACACTACAGATAAAGGACTGGTATCCAAGATCTACAAAGAACTTCTCAAACTCAATACACGAGAAACAAATAAACAAATCAAAAAATGGGCAGAAGATATGAACAGACACTTTTCCAATGAAGACATACAAATGGCTAACAGACACATGAAAAAATGTTCAAAATCATTAGCCATCAAGGAAATTCAAATCAAAACCACACTGAGATACCACCTTACGCCAGTTAGAATGGCAAAAATAGACAAGGCAAGAGACAACAATTGTTGGAGAGGATGTGGAGAAAGGGGATCCCTCCTACATTGTTGGTGGGAATGCAAGTTGGTACAGCCACTCTGGAAAACAGTGTGGAGGTCCCTTAAAAAGTTAAAAATTGAGCTACCCTATGATCCAGCCATTGCACTACTGGGTGTTTACCCCAAAGATACAGACGTAGTGAAGAGAAGGGCCATATGCACCCCAATGTTCATAGCAGCAATGTCCACAATAGCTAAATCGTGGAAGGAGCCGAGATGCCCTTCAACAGATGACTGGATTAAGAAGTTGTGGTCCATATATACAATGGAATATTACTCAGCTATCAGAAAGAACGAGTTCTCAACATTTGCTACAACATGGACGGCACTGGAGGAGATAATGCTTAGTGAAATAAGTCAAGCAGAGAAAGACAACTATCATATGATTTCTCTCATCTATGGAACATAAGAACTAGAATGATCAGTAGGGGAAGAAAGGGATAAAGAAAGGGGGGGTAATCAGAAGGGGGAATGAAACATGAGAGACTATGGACTATGAGAAACAAACTGAGGGCTACAGAGGGGAGGGGGGTGGGGGAATGGGATAGACCGGTGATGGGTAGTAAGGAGGGCACATATTGCATGGTGCACTGGGTGTTATACACAACTAATGAATCATCGAGCCTTACATCGAAAACCGGGGATGTACTGTATGGTGACTAACATAATATAATAAAAAATCATTATTAAAAAAAAAAAATGAACCCAGGTCTGCTTAATTCCGCAGCCAGTACTCTCAAACACTGCACTAACAAAAATAAAATACCAAGAAGCCATTTGGCAATGTGCAAGTCTGTGGTAATAGTTCATACCTTAACTTCAGCCAGCTGTCCCTTAGAGATATGCCAGTGCTTTCAAGGGACTTGGGCAAAATAGCATGAATTATTCAGCACAAACCATCAGCCCCATTACAGAAACAATGCAACAAACATAATCCACCATCTTCTATGAAGGCTGATTTTCATATTCATTTGAGATATCATATTCTTTTGATTTTATTTCTTCAGACAAGTTGTTTGTGCATACAAGCTCTTTAAAATCTCTTCCACATGGAATTACAGAATCTATAGGTCAGTGCATAATGAAATAAGTGCTCAATGAGTATTGATGATTAACCAAATGAATGACAATGTTTCGGTAGTTTGCAGCAGATGCTGGGTAGTAGGAAGTGCCATTGTTGAAGGGATTTTAATCCCAATTTCACTTGAATGCGTTCTTTTGCACGATGGTCCCACCAACCAAAATTCATGTTTATCTCATCACTCTTCTATGAAGATTAATTTATTTCAAAGGAGGGGCACCTGGGTGGCTCAGTCGGTTAAGTATCTGCCTTCGGCTCAGGTCATGGTCCCAAGGTCCTGGGATCGAGCCCCAAGTCAGGCTCCCTGCTCAGTGGGGAGTCTGTTTCTCCCTCTCCCTATGCCTCTCTTCCCAGCTTGTGCTCTCACTCTCTCCCAAATAAATAAATAAAATCTTTTTTAAAAAATGTATTCCAAAGGATAAAACATTTCTTTCTTTTTCAATGAAATTTCTTAGTCTTTGAGTTATTTCAGGCCCTAACAAAAAAAGAAGGAATGTTCAAATGACGAGCTGAAGCCTTCAATAGTATTAATCTAAGATCACTGGCTTTGAAAACATCAGGAAAGAAGCATGTCTATCTTGACAAAATAAAATCTGAGAGTCAACCCCAACCCTTACCACACACTGTATTGTGCTGTGTTTAGAAGCAATCACCACAATCTGGAGGATCTGCAATAAGAGAAACATTCAAAGGCAAAAATTTAAATTTTGAGGGCCCAAGGTGAAATTTCACAAAGGGACCTCCCCTTAAGGCCACTGCTCCCTAAAATATCCTCAGTGAGCATCACACCCTTTGGTGAATTTCCTGAGAATTACAAGAACCTTTCAGACAGTTACTGGCTTAAAAGAATTTTCCAATGACATTCAGCCTGTTTTCATCTCAAATGTGCCACAAATCAGCAGTGTGGCTTTGAATAAGTCATTAAAGGGCTGGAAGCCTCAGTCTCCTCCTGGGAAAAATGAGAGGCTGGCACTTGCGCTCTCTGGGGCTTCTACTGATGATATTTCATGATCCAATCAAACTCAAAAAGAAAATGACCAACTGTAACACGTCGGCTTGACATTAGGTCTAAAGGCACATTTCTCTGAAGTTGGAACTGGCGGGGGGAAAGGGGGGAAAAGGTCGGCATATCTCCATCTCTAGACTCAGGTTCCTTCCTAAACCGCACAGGGTGGGTCCTGCAGGGGGAGCAAGGGCAGAGGCTGCCACCCAGGCCATGTGTGTGCACAGGCAGGGCAGCCTGCATCCAGAGGCCTCTTCTTAACTCACTCTCGAGAACTGTCTGGGCTCCTTTGAAAGGAAAAGCAACAGTTGCATGAAAATGTTCCTCGGGGTACTAGCCTATCTGGTGAGAGAAGGGAAAGCACAGATCCCCCTGTGACTTTCTCACTCATTCCTCTCATCTAAACAACAGGAAAGCCATCTGAAGAGCTGAAAGAACTGCCCCCTTACAAGGATCTGTGAGAGAAAACAACATGGGACTTTAAGGACGTTTATTGGTAAACAGGCCTCAGAAGATACTGAGCTGGATTCAGATAATATGTTCGTGATTTCAAAGGTTTTTCTGAGGTGTGTCAGACAGACTTTCTGAAACCTCAGCTTCCACAATCTCTCCCAGTGGTCCTGCCATCACTCTTTCTTCCTGTTAGGAGCCTCTTTCTTGACCTGGGTGCCACAGATAGACTGGGGCCCACTCAGAAGTCCAAACTGCACGGTGGACCAGCCCAGCCTGCATCGCCTAGACTAGGATGTGGAGAAGTCAGGAGACCAGACGGGAGCGAGGGAGAGGTCACATCCACCCCTCATGCTGCTTTTCACCTCACACCCTGTGGGGCCAAAGCAAGGCGAGCCAGATACCCAGCATCTGCTGACCTTATCTACCCTTTCAGCCACCCCTTCCTAAAGACCCCTTCCCTTTCATTGCCCAAAGATGCTTGATCCTCTCACCTTTGACCATTCAGATTCAGGCTCTTTCAGAAAGACACATTGCCCCAGCTTCTTCCTCAGCTAACTGACCCACGATTTACCATTTACAAGAGGATGAAGTGCCACATCGCCTCACAGCAGCACTCAACATCCGCCATCAAGTGGAGGACAGGAGGAAAGGATGACATTTTCAAAAAGCACTCAAAGCTATATGAAGCCAGACGGTCTGGGTTCAGCTCCTGGATCTCCCACTTCCTTCCCATGTGAACTGTAACAAATTACTTAACTTCACTGAGTCTTTAAGATGGGGATAAAATTTCTTCCACAGAGAGTTGTGAGAAATAAGTGAGATATGATAGGCTCAAGTATCTGGTACATAGTAAGTGGTCAATAAATAAGTGTTCATTACTATCATTATTAATGTACAATGAATATTCAAAAGTGCCCTTACCAGAGTCACATTTTGGGGTCAGAAAGAAAATAAAGCTGAAACACACACACACACACACACACACACACACACACACACACTCCCCTTTGTTTATTCTGATGATCTGTCTGGTTTGGAGTAATACAGGCCGAGGTTTTCACCCATTACTCTGAAAAATTACACATTGGCTGTATTCACTCTTCCCCGAACATCTAAGAAATCATTTGACTTATTGCCTGGGCACTTCAGAATATCAGCACAAAGAACGCCAAGCAAAATTAAAGGAATACTAAGCAAATATCTGATATCACCTGATACTCCTAGTGTCAAGGCAAAATAGGAGCTCTCCGTTCTTATTTTAAAGCTATTTTATAGGGATAAAATAATGATTGGGTCTGGAAATTCAAGAGTTATGGGCAAAAACTACTAATATGATGCAGAGGATTGGATCCCACCCGCTCTTCCCCATTTATGTGAACAGCATGACTTTGGCAGCAATTAAAAGCTAATGGCTTGCCAATGATGAGCTCTTCCGTCAAAAAGATAAATTAGAGACAATTTGGAACTTGTTTGGTTTTGACATCCACCCATTCCCTAGTGCCCACAATTAAAAATGGACCAATCAAATCTCACATTCCTCACTTATTTAAACAAAAGTGGAAAATTACTATACTGATCCACATACAGATTGACCTTTTTAACAGGTATAATATCTGAAAAATTAGAGAGAGAGAAGAGCTTCTAACTCCACAACACCCCTTTTCCACTCTACACCCACGATTACTAAGCTCACAGACAGTATGGAGACGCTTCCATTGAGTATTTTAAAGAGCATGGAACTTGGAGCCAGGAAACTCCATCTCTGGACCTCCATTTTGTCATCTGTAAAATGAGTGTTGAATGACAGAGTGGTATAAAGTCCTTGGATTTAAATATCTATGCTGTCAGGTGCTGCTAAGGCAACTCAACCAATGTTTCCCTGCCCAAAAAGAAGGGGAGGGGCTTCTAAAATTTTCCAGAAAGGAACAATGGTGATGGAGAAGGAGCAGGGTCAGGGCACAGACAAGAAGGGCCCAGTAGCCATTCTTGCTAAAAAGCACTCTGGAAACCACTGTGAAGAGTGACATGGAAGAAATGAAGAGTAAGTGAGGTGACACATCTCCTACCCCCTATTGGAGAGATGAAGAGAAAAGCTGATGCTCTCCACAACTCTAAAATATCCAAGCTTTATATCACAAACTCAACTTTCAAAGGACAGATGATCCTTGAACCACACAGGTTTAAACCTGTACAGGTCTATTTACATGCAGATTTTTTCGATAAATACAGCACAGTTCTATAAGAGTGTTTTCTCTTCCTTATGATGTTTTTGGTAACATTTTCTTTTCTTTGCTTACGTTATCATAAAACAGAATAAAATACATATAATATACAAAATATGTGTTAGTCAACTGTTTATGTTATCAGTAAACCTTCTGGTTAACTGTGGGATATTAGCAGGAAATTTTTAAAGAGTCAAAAGCTATACATGGATTTTTGACTGTGCGGGGGGGGGGGGGGGTGGCGGCACCCCTAACACCACATTTTTCAAGGGTCAAATGTATTTTCAAAATCGTTTCAAATTTGTCAAGGCTCTAAGCATCCTTCTGAATATCTAATAAATTTTAGCATCTCCTCTTAGAGTTTGTATGTCAGAGCACAATACCTCCCCTGGTGTTTTATTTCAGTGAGTGTTCTGCCCCTGCACACCCCAACATTACAAGGACCGTGGGGTTTGGGGGTTGTATTTAACCATTTCTTCTACCAGCTTCATGCTCATGCAAACCCACTACAGTCTTTTGTCAATTCCATACCCCACTCCAGAAAAAAAAGCAGAATGTCTTAAAAGTTTGGAGGGACGGTCAACTTTAGCAAATTCCGTCTTCTCCTCTCTCAACAAATTCATGAAGACAGGACACATATAGAGGTGTCACCAGTAGATGACTGAGCAGTGCTGTCAGCCACACTGCGACACGATTAAGCCAGCTGTCACCATAGGTGTTTTGTTCCTGCCATAATGAAGTAAATACAGGACAGAGATTGTCATTCGTGAGAGTACATAGAACCCCCAGGAAGATGTTAAACCACAGACTGCTGCTGTCCCCTGTGTCTGATTCAGTCCAGGATAGGCCCTGAGAACCTCCATTCCTCACAGGTTCCTAGGTGCCTCTGATGTTGGCAGTCCAGAAACCACACTCTGAGTACCACAGGTGTGGGGAAATCTCTGAGCGTCCAGTATGGTGGATCCTATGCATCTCTGGGATCAAAAGAAGTCAGAGAGGGAAATCTGGGCTCATTTTATCTCTTCCTTAAATTCAGATCCAATTAACATTCACTGAGTTATGCGAGGTGGTGGATTAAATGCTTTCACACACTTGTGATTCTCACAACCACCACTGCTATCACTGTTGTCATCCTCATTTTAAAGAGAAGCAAACTGAGACCACAGAGAGATGAAGAAACTTGCCCAAGACCACAGAGCCAGCAAGAGGAGGAGTCAGAGTTCAAGTTCAGATCCACAGACTCCAAGCCTGTCCGGTGACTTCAGTGATGCCGGAGCTTCCCACTCTGGGGGAGCTGCCAATGGCCTCTGAGCAGAGGTTGTGAATGGCGTTGACAGAGGACGGGGGAGCTACTGCAGAGGGAGGAGCCTTGAAGGAACTCTCTTCACATGCACATCTGGCTAAGTGGGCTGATAGACCAATTCCCTTCCCTGTACCTCAGCTCTGCCAACTGTGAAATGAAAGACCAAAATAGTTGCCACCTACCCCTCAGCTTGTTCCCAAGAATGAGATAAGAGCTCTCAGCTATTATATAAGAAGCACTTTGCTTTCCAACCCCTCAGCTTGCGGAATAGTCTGAAAGGCTCCAAATCTTATAAAAGATGGGGTTCACCTTTACTCTCTTGAACTTGTTGCAATGGTCACCCTGTTCTCCCATCCTCTGATCGCCGCCCCCTCCTCTGGCCCTGATACCAACAAGCTGGGAACTCGAAGTTCAAAGCATGTTCTTCAGATGACGCCGGCATTTCAGAAACTCCATTTGTTAACTGCAGAGTGACTGACTGGAGAATTTTTCTGATAGCTCAGCTGGACACGTTTGGAGGTGTTTCTCGGTTTCCACCCTCACGCTGTACCTCACAGGCCCTGGAGGCATATGCTGTAGGCGCTGCCTGCTGAGGAACCGGCAGGAAGCCTGTCACACCTATTTTGTAAGCTTAGAAGGGCTGTGTCAAGAGCCTCGTCTTCTTAGAATTAAGACTCTTGTGGAGTTAAGTTGGTCTCATCTCATGAACAGAGAGAAATGCTCAGGTTCCGCATTAGTCACCAACCAAACATTACAGAGAATACAGAAGTGTTCCAGAGTCAAAGTGAGCAAATAAAAGATTGATTTCCTTTTGTTTCCTTTTCTTGACTTTGTGTCTCGAAAATCAGGCCAACTGCCCTTCTCCCCAATCTCTCCTTGTGGGTGTCTGTTTATTAATGCAATGGAGTGAGACCCAGAGAGCCCTACCCTTGCTCTGAAGTTCTGATTGTAATGGAAACAGTAGCCGGGGGTGAAGTGTCATTGTGGTTATCTAATGATCAAGGACAGCATGCCTGAATGAGAGAGCAGCCTGGTCTCCGGCTGTCACCACATGGAT
This sequence comes from Ursus maritimus, assembly GCF_017311325.1. Taxonomy (NCBI): domain Eukaryota; kingdom Metazoa; phylum Chordata; class Mammalia; order Carnivora; family Ursidae; genus Ursus; species Ursus maritimus. The sequence continues at coordinate 35,339,210 of NW_024426663.1, read as the reverse complement.
CCTTCTGCCTTTACTCTCACTGCCCTGCCAGTGACTAATTGATCTGTGAAAGCCCTTGGAGGTACTTTGAGTAAGAAAGGCACTTTATATCTGCTTACAACGAATCCTCAGAGGAACAAAAACAAAAACAAAAACCAGAAAAAAAAAAAAAAATTTCATGCACAAATCTCCCTGCTTGACTCTTTCTCCATTCACTTCCCAATTAGCTAAGTCTTCAGCACCCAAAGAATTAACTAGACCCAAAAAAAAAAAAAAAAAAAAACTCTTCTGATGGCCCATTCCTGCCAAACAAAGAGATTGGCACATGAAGAAAAGAAACCAGAATCAATGGTAAAAATGAGGAAAAGAAAAGTCGGCAGTAAGGAAGGAAAGAGGATCTGTGGCCTTTAAGCCACTAATTTATGACAATTACCAGATCCCCAAGTCAACATGTTCTGTTTCTACCACTGACCCATCATGAGGATAACTCACGAAAAGACAGAAGCCTGTAGTGCAGCCTCCTGGCAACTTCACTTAACACATGGAATTCTAATAGACTGATTTTTTCTACCTCCAGCAACCAATCTAATGTCTCTATACATAGACTCAAAAGCGCTGTCAGTCTCCTCTAAACCCATCCCCCAAACGCACCAAAGGGTTGATCTGGGTGTTATATGCAAATAATGAATCATGGAACACTACATCAAAAACTAAGGAAATACTGTATGGTGACTAACATAACATGATAAAAAATTATTATTAAAAAAGAGAGAGAGAGTTGATTTGAGATGTCTTGCTGCCCAACCAGGGATGAGACTTGCATTTTGGCTTTATAATTCGGCTTCTGCTTACAGTGCATTTGCTTTTCAAAAAGGAGTTTGCCGGGGATTCAGAAAGAGGTGAAGGACTATTGATAAGAACACTGAGCTTTTATCAAAAGCTGCTTCTTGGAAGTGAACTTGGCCCAAACTCTGAGTTCTTTCCCTGTTGCTGATTGATCCCAGGGTCCCGTTGGGTAAAAGCCAGTTGGGCCTTTTTCACATGCACATGTGAAGCACTTTGGACAGCTGGGATAAGGAGGCTACACTCACTCCTTTATTCACTCAGTCAGTATTTATTAGGTATCTGAAATGTGCCAGACTAACAAGTAGAACTTTTATTTTTTCATCACTAGTTGTCATGTACGTTCATGTAGAAATAACTGGTTCATTTTTCTTGAAGCAAGATGCCACAAGATAGTGGATGGAAGATCTACACTTCTCCCTTCTTCACAGTCTCTGAGGTAAGGCCCATGGGGGAAGAGCTCTGGAGCACTGAGCCAACTGCTAACTTTATTGAATTACTTTGGTAACTCCTATTCCATTGGCTTAAACCTGATACAACACAGGATAACACACAGCTTGCCGGAACTGCCCACATCCGGAACCCGTGTAAGTGCAACCTCACTTAGGACATTTTCTAGAATACCTACCTATGTAGCAGAGAATTATTTAAGTGACTTTTAAAGACACTTGAAGGTTATCCTCCCACCCATTTCTGGGAATTCTCAATCACCACAGGTAACCAAACAGGCCCAACATCAGAAACCCATCAAAATAATATGGCTGATCTTTTTAAAACTTTTGAAAATTCAGTCAGATTGCCATCATTCCTGTTCCATAATGTGTGTATTTCTTGTCCAGCTTCACAGGATTCAAATCTATCCTTTATTGCTATACAGACAAGACAACACAAGTATAATAAAAAGAAGTTGTATTTGAATAGTCCTTACTAGTTTATAAAACATCATGTAGTTAACAAAAGCATTTTCTCATTTAATCAAAGCACTTTAACATTCACTGAGCAAACACTTATTTACCCCCAAATAGATTTCCCTGGTGCCTAGCACAATACTTGGTGGATGAAAAATAAGACATGGTCTCTGCCCTCAAGAAATCCAGAGGCTAGTGGGTAAGAAAGTTCACAATAACTACAGTACGACATAAGCTCAATAGAGAAATATAAAGGTGCAGTCATAGGAGAAAGATAACAGGCATTAAGTGCTCAAAATTAAAAATTGTATTTGGGGTTCTACTTACTTATAAATTCCTAGATATCAGGAATACCTAGGTATATGTGCATAGATAGAAACATAAGGGGCGCCTGCGTGGCCAGTCGGTTAAGCAGCTGCCTTCAGCTCAGGTCATGATCCCAGGGTCCTAGGACTGAGACCTACATTGGGCTCCCTGCCCAGCGGGGGAGTCTGCTTCTCCCTTACCTTCTGCCCCTACTCCCCCCACTTGTGCTCTCTCTCTCAAATAAATAAAATATTTAAAAAAATAAAAGGAAACATAATAAAATATTTTTGATGGTAGCGCACAACAAGGGGCAGCAACTATTACGGAGAAGAACTTTTCGTGGCAGAGGTGGTGGATGATGGTGGGTTTTGGAAGACTCGGGCATTTCTTGATTGGTCAGAATTGATGTTCTTTCCTATTATGGTACCAATTCCCAGCCATCCCTGAAACATCTCTCTTCACAGCCCAACAGTCCAGTGGTTGACCATAGAACCAATATACACCCAACCATAACAACAACCACCACAAAATATTAGCAGTGGCTGATTATTTGCTAACAAGTCATGTGCTGAAGAACTGACAGCCAGTGGCCATTCAGAAATGTATCTGAATGTCAAGAAAGCAAAAAAAAAGAAGCCCTCTACTCAAGCCTGCTTTTGATTAGTTGAGCACCATTTGCGTGAACAGGACAGGCAACAGTAATTTTGAGGAGGGTGAGAAAGACAGGCAGGGAGGAAGAAACCAAACACGAATTGAAAGCAGATGACACAAAGCCCCTGGCTCATGTAGCTCCACAGGCACGAGCATTAAGTTTCTTGCAGAAGGGCGACTATCAGAAAGAAAAAAAACGGTTGTAATAAATCCTGACAAGAGCCAACAAAAGAAAAAGTTGGACAATTTGTTGGACAAATACTCAGTAAGGCTGATCCACCTCACTGCGTTGTTGTAAAGAACAGCTAATAAAAAAAAAAATTGTCAAGGACACTACAAACAGAGAAGAACTAACCAATAATAAGAACATTAATAATAAGGGAGGGCCTAGGAATGAAACCAGTTCCATCAAGACCAAAGATGTTGAGCAACCCGCACAGAAATAAAGAAAACAGATATGACCGCCTGGAGGTGATCCAAACAAACAAAACCAAAATATTTTCTGCTCTTAATTTTTAAAAAGAAGACAAGTTTACAGGGTATAAGACTATAAATAAACATTGGCCAATGGGCTCTTGCTTTTCCCCGGAGGCAGCTCCCTTTGAAATGACTTCCTGGACAGAGGGCATGAGGGAGTTGAAGGCTCCTACTCTCCTCCCTAGAGCTCATGGTCCAGGACAGGAAGGCTTCCCTCCCTAGTCTCGACGATTTGGGACTGGAAAAAACACTGGAAGGAATCCAAAGCTGCGGTTCATTTCATTCTTTCATTTCCTGCCTTTGCCAAATGCTAACAATTACAAACAAATGTTGTCTTCACAAATACTTTCTTCTAGATGAACATTCTGCTCATTTTGGTTGCTTATGTGTATGTGACTTGAGAAACACTTTCTAAATCCCCAAGGTGACAGGATTTCCACGTAACGATAATGATTATTTAATGTCATCATCACAATGGGCTGCCTGGGCAAATGAAATGCTTGCTGGGTCTAAGGCATTCACTCAAGTGAGGTAAATGAACACTTTCCAGGGTACCAGATTTCCCATCGGGACCCTAAAGAAGGTAATTCATTACCCAGGCATTCTCCACCCTCAACACAAGTTCTTCATTTGCTTAACTGTCAGACTTCTCAGCCAGTGTGGGGAAGTCCAAGAGAGATAAGAATATGCTGAGAAGGTCCAGGCTGGGTGGATATTTTTAGTCATCTGAAGATGGTCCAGGGTGATAATAATCCTCATAATATAACCCACATGAATGTGGCCCATCTTACCTTTCAAATCACTTTGATGGCATAAATCATCCTCTTCGATCCTCACAATAATCCCTGAGGTATGCCAAGCAGATATTATTTTAGTTAGCACCTGGCTATGACAGCAATAAGGGCATAGACAAATGGCATAGAGGAAGCCTAAAAGACACAGGGAAGCATGAAAGGGTATACCGGGAAGACGGGCTAAACCCAAAAACCAAAACCTCAAAAGCACTGAGTGTCTGCGACCAGGGGCCATGTGGAGTGAGGACACACGATGGCACCTGGATGGAGAAATGTGAAGAGGCTCAGGTGTCCAATTGGATGGACTAGGTTTAAAAGATTACTGTTTCTAAGACCAAAATCAAGAAAGATGGTAACTAAAAGGGACCAAGGGTCTGCTATTTGCCAGGTGATTTTCTGTAAGATATTAACAGATTTAATCCTCACAACTAATCTATGCAACATAGATATTATGAACCCGTTCTTTCCAGATGAGAAAACTGAAGCTCAAAAAAGTGATGTTATTTGCCCAAAGTGCCATATCTGCTAACTGGAGAAGGTGAGATTCAGGGTCCAGGAGAACGACAAAGCAACAGAGGGCTGGGGGCTCTGGCCAGGAATGGCCAGCAACATGTTTAGACAAGCAAAAATATGAGTATCAAGAGTTGAAGAACAAGGAACAAAGACTTCCGGAGCCCTGGATTCTGTGTGTCCTTGCTGCCCTGGAGGTTTATCAGAGGCTGGGCTCACCGTGCTTTCTGAAGAGGCACGTCTGACTGAGGTGGGAGAGCTGGGTAATAAGCAAGATGACTCCCGGCAATTAATCCCCCTTTTGCAGATGAGAAAACTAAGTCCCAGAGAGGAAAGGTCACAAAGAAGCTGGGGAGAAGTTGCTGCAGGACCAAGAGAAAGGGACAATGTCTGAAAACACAGAAATCTGGGAAGAAAGCTGGCAAGAAGTCTGCTGCTGGTGAAAGCCCGGGACAATGGAAGGAAGTAAAACAGGCAGAGCCCAAGGAACAAAAAGGACTTGGGGTAGTGGTAAGGAACACTCTCGTGCTTCTTTGCTGCAGCACGTTGGGCAAGACACTTCTCTGACTTTCACCTGTCAAATGGAGTGATTCTGAGAGGATTAAACACTTATAAAAGTCTGAATGCCATTTTTAAGCGTTTGAAAGAAGTTTTGATGTTGAGAGAGATAGGATAGTCTCTGGGGACAGTAATGCAACAGACAAGAATAGCATTTGGATTGGGAATGATCCCCTTCTTTGCATTTCATAAGATATTTTTATTCAAAACCTACATTCTCCAATCCTCATGAACTCACCCTATGTCATAAGCAAGACTTTCGATTCTAGGAAGCACACAGAAAGCCATTTCAGTGACCTTTTACTTCTGCAAGACTTACATAACATGTTCCTTCTGACAAACCATGAACCATTCTGCTTTAAACAAAGAAGATTCCTCCTGGAGGGAGAATTAATCAAGGGCAATAACATTCTCCCTGAACCTTATTACCACATAAGGGTCACATTCAGTAATAGTGCATGAAGACTTCAACCAAACTGCCTACAGCTTCTCTAAAATTGATTTGCCCAAGAGAGCCCATATACACTCATGTCTGCAGTGACTCCAGGCAGCCAAGAGAGCCATTTCCAAGAAGGGGTTGTGCCGACTGTGAGCAGTATCCCTGGGAGAATGACCTGCACAGGCGCTTAGAAATTTTCACCTGACTAGTCTGGAATAATTCAGAGAATCTTCCAGTTAGCAAGAACCTTGTCAGCCCCTGGTCTAACTCCCAACTCTAACCCCCCCTGGTCAGTGTCCTCCCAGGTCTTCTTTATACAGATCTGGGTTTGGGTAAATTATTTCTAGGAAGTGCCCACAGGACTCTTGGATATAAATTCAATAGTACCAGGAGCCACTAAATGATTCATTCAAAACGTCTTCAACTTCTCTAATCCTCCTATTCTATTATTATTTTTGAAAGTCCATATTTTATAATAATGCATTCTTACACACGCCACCTGCCAGCATCACCACAAGCCACTTAGCCTCCTGATTAGTCACTGGGCTGCACATCCTCTTCCCCATCTTCCTCCTCACTGGGCCCGCTCCACAGGCCACAGCACTAGCTCACCTTCCAGACACCAACCCAGTGTGGGCTGAGGACACTGGCCACAGAGATGACCTCTTCTCCCAGTCCTCCCCATTTGCCAAGTGAAGACAGGTCAGGGCTGAAGTCTAAAATCAGACCAGCTAGCCCTGCACTTAGCCCTGGCCCTGCCTGTCAGCCTCAACCCCATCTGGCAGCATTGTTCCATCACAGGGCATCACAAGTGGACATTGGTTTACTTTAGATTGGCAACAGAAGGCCTCCTGGCTGCCACCAGCTGGGGACAAGAGGAAGACCCCAACGTCATAACCAGGCTGCAGCAAAGCCCAAGACCCTGAAAGGGGCTACGAAATGAAACTTCTGACCTCCCCACTTTGCAGCTGCATGTGTGATGCGTGGTGCTTCCGTCATGGAGTTAGATGGGTCTCTGTGCTGCTGCTAAAGTGGGAAGCAGACTCTCTGCTCTGACTCGATCTCATAGGTTGGCCAGGAAAAGTCACTAAAGACATACAGATTTGTTTTAACATTCCAGGTCGGGGGCGCCTGGGTGGCTCAGTCGGTTAAGCATCTGACTCTTGATTTCTGCTCAGGCCATGATCTCAGGGTCATGGGATCATCAAGCCCCACATCAGGCTCCGCACTCAGCAGGGAGTCTGCTTGGGATTCTCTCTCTCTCCCTCTTCCTCTGCTCCTCTCCCCCTCAACCCTGTTCACTCTTGTTGTCTCTCAAATAAATGAACAAATCTTTAAAAAAAAGATTCCAGGTCATCACAAGCTATTAAAATGAAACCAAGCCAGAGCTTGCTCCTCAGTGAGTTTTAGCTTTCTGTATCTCAGAATTAGGATAAGTCTTGGTTAACATTTGCTTCAGGTGACTTAAATGCCATCAAAGTGGAGAAGGGGGGGAACACAAGGGGTTACCTCTGCCTAAATGCCTCAAAGCAGCCATCATTTGGCTGGGCTTAACTGACAACTGGAACAGTGTTTTTCTTCCTTTCAGAAGGAGTGGCTCTCCACGTGGGAAACAGAGATAAGGGCCCAGAGACGCTGGGGCCATGGAGGCCGAGAAAGCCCAGCAGCAGAAACCGTCCTCCTCAGTTTAACCACCGACAGGAGGCAGTTTTCACAACACAACCTTAGAATAAGCTGTATAGGAGCTGAAGTTTGCAGGGAACTGGAAGGCCTGGCTGGAACTCTCCCCCGCAGAATGAGCAGCTGGCTAACTTGGTAACCGGCAGTTCTCTCCTGCCCCCCAGTGCCCTTGGCTGCCCAAAGTCCCCACTGTGCCCCACACTCCAGATCTTTCCTCCAAGTCACCTTCTTCTGCGTCCTATTCCCTTAGGGCAAAGCACTGTATTTTTCCAAGGTAACACCTAGCTAATCTAATATAATCTACTCTGAAAGAGTTAGTGAGTATTATTGGATTAATGTGCTATTACTCCTAGAAAATACAATTTGCATTCTGGAGACACACAGCCTTAAACTGAAGGAGTGGGAATTCCCATTAGCCTGGCAGGCTAGGAAGGGAAGCAATTTTGCAAGGGCCTGAGAATTTGAACACCAAATTTTTAAAACGTGAAACAGCTTTGCCTATGCCTACAGCTGGGAAGGTTTTGAGTTCCATTGTTTGAAAGCTACCAACCGTTGCCTCCACATACTCTTTTTCTAACTTTTCCCCACCTCCTCAGTATTGATGTGTTCGGTGGCCCCAGGCTTTCTTTTGACCTCAGATCATAACAGTGTTTGGTAATGCCTAGGCTGTACTTCATTAGCGGGGTTTTTAGTACTTCTTTAAAAGAAGAAAAAATACTACCTCCCCAGTTATTCAAAGTAATCAAGCCTCATATTTGATTCTTTTTATTTGGGTCTATTTTTGGTCAAAATAAGCCTCTTCAGAGATATGCAAGAACTCTTAGAAAAAAGAGCTGTATATATACTACATGTCTGTATATGTTCCACACATCTGTGTATATATGCTACGTGCATATGTATGTTCTAAACCAGTTAGACACATTGTCTCACTCATCACAACCCTATGAATTACAGGCTATTATCCCCATTTTTTTCAAATGAGAAAACTGAGGCATTAAGTCCAATAAATTAGCCAAGATAACATAGAAAGTATTGGAGGAAGAATCCAAACACAATTCCAGGCCAAAGCTCTCCGTCTTAATCACTACCTTCTCCTACCAGAGGAAGGGGGTAGGGGAGAAGCAACAATATTTCTACCATCTTGAGCTCTCCCACCTTGCAGGGCAGAGTCGTTAATTCTCCAAGTATGCTCCCCAGACCAGCAGCATCAGCATCCCCCAAGAAACTTGTTAAAAATTGTCAAATCTTGGGGCGCCTGGGTGGCTCAGTTGTTAAGTGTCTGCCTTCGGCTCAGGGCGTGATCCCAGCATTCTGGGATCGAGCCCCACATCGGGCTTCTCCGCTAGGAGCCTGCTTCTTCCTCTCCCACTCCCCCTGCTTGTGTTCCCTCTCTCACTGCCTCTCTCTCTCTCTGTCAAATAAATAAATAAAATCTTAAAAAAAAAAAAAGTCAAATCTGGAGCCTACTCCAGACTTAAAGAATCAGAAACTCGGGGTGCCAGGGTGGATCAGTTGGTTGAGTGTTTATTCTTGATCCCAGCTCAAGTCTCAATCTCAGGGTTATGAATTCAAGGCCCAGGTTGGGCTCCACACTGGGTGTGGAGCCTACATTAAATAAAAAAAATCAGAAACTCTGGGGGCAGGGCCCAGCAATTTAACAAGCACTTGCACAACTTGCACATCATTCAGACACATATTCAAGCTTGAGTTGAGAACCACTGGACTAAGCCTTCACTGCAGAATCTTGAAGTTTGAGGAATGGGTCAGCAGTAACTGCTTTTTAATACATAATCCTTGAATCATTCCTTTTCAGCTAGAAATTTGCACATAATTTTATTGTAACTCTAGAGAGATATGAACAAATGAACATTATTGGCCCGTGCTTGATGGGTGTGTAATACCATGAACAGAAATGAGGTAATCAATGCAAAAAAAATAGTTTCTCAAAATCCTGTAAGGTGGTCTAATAAGACGGAGTTTAAAAGCAGTGCAAAGAGTACTCTTACGTTTAGAAAGGGGGGAAATTTTTCTCTAAATTGGCTACACCGAATTGACTCCCATTAATCTGCTCCCTGCTTGTACAAAATTATAAGCAACACCAAAAAAACTACAACCACCTCTAGAGTTCATTTGACTAACATCTATACACAGCTTGCCTCACCCTTTCTTTTCATTCTGCACTGATTTTTTTTTAAGATTTTATTTATTTGTCAGAGAGAGAGACAGCACAAGCAGGGGGAGTAGTAGGCAGAGCAGCCACTGAGCAGGGAGCCTGATGCAGGGCTCAATCCCAGGACCCTGGGATCATGACCTGAGCCGAAGGCAGACGGTTAACCAACTGAGCCACCCAGGCATCCCTGTGCTGCTGATTTCTTAACCAAAATAAGACTGAGAGGCCAGCTTTTGCCTGGGAACAGCCCACCAGTCTGAGGCCTGCCCACAGTCTGTAGCTGGAAACCCTCTAACAGGACAGGAACACCTGTACACCTGTGCTTCATGACTCCGGGCTCAGAAGAGGCCATTCTCGGGGAAGCAAGTTCTAGACTCAGTTTCTCAGACCCCATGAGTCTTCTGTTTCCTTGAGCTTATGCAGTATTAGCCTAGGTGTGCCCCAGATAAACTAGGAAATGCAGGGATATCAGGATATCAGTATATCTGAACAAGACAAATTATTGGATCCATTCTCAAACTGGGCCAGAAGTCAGCAGGAGAGGGGAAATTTCCTCACTGGGGCTGACTCTGTGACCTCAACCTTCTCAGACTGGGGTTAAACCATTCACACCCTGCAGGGACGGAGCTGTGCTGGTAGAAAACAAAGTGTAGAGTCTGTCGTGACATTGGCTGGCAGTACAATTCCAGCTGGGGAGCCTGTTAGCTCCTAAGCAGCCGTTCCTACCCGTGTGACTTTGGCCCTGCACTTCACCTTCTGGAGTCTCCGTTTCCTGAACTGTTTTTTTGTTTTGTTTTGCTTTTTGTCTTTTGTTTTTTGTTTTTTGGGGTTTTTTTGGCAGGGGCTGGGGGGATTATACGGCAAACAGGAATAATTTCTACCAGACAAGAATGAAGAGAAATAGGGTATAGTGGCCTCTACTGCCAGGCCTACCTCAGGAGATGCTAATGTCGGCTCTTTGCCTCTTCCCCTTCAAAGGGCTGAGGTGGATTTTCACCTGACTCCGTGGGAGCATTAGCCTCAAAGAGCAGTCACCAGGGGTCATATAAACAGGGCTTTAGTGCCCTGTTAACAGGTCTCACAAGCCTATCCCAGGGAACCTGGTATAGGAGTGAGTGGTTTCTTGTCTAGAAACAGAGAACAAGGCTGGGATGCCTCACATCTTAGAGGGGAAAGCTATAATCCCCTAGTCTGGATCAGATCATAGACCTTCCCCTAAAACCCCTGGGGAACCCACTTCCTCTCTACAACTCCTCACAATTAAACACACCCAAAAAACTGATAAAGGCAGCACTGAGTTAATCCCTAAATATTCAGGGAAATGACATACCAACCAACTACACAGAAGGGCAACACCAAGCTCAGTGTCTGGGTATTAACTTGAAAACCTTTCCCAGAGACCTTTTATTTTTCCCGACAGGAGGGAGCCCTCTACTGGCAAGTTAACACTCTGCTAGGAAAGGGTCTGATTCTGAGAGTCGGAGGCAGTCAGTCCTTAGAGAGGGTTTCTTCCCTTTAGAGCAGCAAATACATGTTATTACCAAATAGCTAAGTTTGCATCCGTGGTATCAACAGATGAAGGTATGAATTAATGAAGGTTGACAGTATAAAACCCAAATCCCATATATAAAACTCTGTCAGCCGACTTGATTATGGTTTACCATAGAAAAAGAAGGGCTAGAGAGGTCGAAGAACCTTCTTTCCTCTCCTCCCTGGTACATGGACACTCTTCTAGAAGTGGTACATGGCTCTGTCCAGTATTTGGGCTGTAAAGACATCAGACAGTTTGGAAGAGACTGCAAACAATCTAAATGGTCAACAAGAGCAGATGAGAAAACAAGTTATTATCCATTAAAATAATAGTATATTACGCAGCTTTAAAAAAAAGTGAGGAAGCTCATTCTATATCCCTACAGAAAAATTTCTGTATCTTAATTTTTTTCCCACATCTTTAAGTTTAAAAAGAAAAATCAAAGCACAGAAACAATATATATAACATGCTATCATCTGTGCAAAAAGGGTATCTATTTGTATTGGCTTCTACATGCATAAAGTAAAACATTTCTAGAAGTTTGAACAAGAAACTAAACAACAGTGGTTACATTTTGCAAGGATGTGAGAGCTATAGGAATGGTGGGCAAGAGTGAAGAGAAAGTTTCACTTTGTAACATATTTTGACCTTTGATGTGAAAGTAGTTTTTCAAACGACAACCTGGGCAGGCATAAGGTTTTCCCTTACTCAACACTTTTGTAACAGTTAACTTTGAGTTAGCACTTACGTTGTGCCAGGTGCTGTGCTAAGCCTTACATGTATTCATTCACTCATTCATTTAACCTTCCCAACCACTCCTTGAGATCGGAAGTGTTCTTGGGACCCACATTCTAGAGACAAGAAAACTAAGGGGCAGAGCAGCTAAGTTACTTGCCCAAGTTATCACCGACAGGGCTTCCAGGCAAGCCGATTGCCTAGTTCCTGCACTCAACACCAGCTGTGCGGCTGCCCCAGGGAAAGTTCCTCCAACACAGTCAAGCTGGTAGCAGGGAGCATTGTTAGTGAAAAATCCAGGAAGCCTCATTAAAGGTCTGGATAAGGCCTTTACTCATGGTTTCAAATACGCAATTTCCTTTGACTGGACAAACACACACACCGTTACTCATATAGTCTCACACTCACACATACACCCACAAGCACAGCCTCATATCCCCACAGTCACACATACACATTCACCCATTCTCACACACAGGCTTTCTCACACACTCACGTACACTCTTACATTCTCAAATGCACTCACACACATACATTCTCACACACTCATATACTCATACGTTTTCTCACACACTTGCACACTCACTCACACTGACACACATACAGTAATGGCCTTCCCTGGCTCCAGCCTAATCTCCTCAGTTGCCTGGTGCAGCCCCAGAACACTGGTATGTTCCAGTCCAGGCTTTCACGGACCTCTCCCTTGCCAATTCTCAGGACTCTTCTCTCTGCAGAAGCCTTTCCCAAATAAAATATAGGGACCCCTCGTTCTATCTAACCCAACCCATTTATAGTCCTGAATATGCTCCATGCTGTCCAATTTGATCTTTCACTTAGTCCCCCTCACAAGGAGGATTTCCTCTTCCTCAGGACCTTAAGAAAGATGGTTTTTCCATTCTACTTAGGCTTCCAGCTCCTCTGCTTGCACAGTGAGTGAAGAATTTCAGGCAATTTGGTTTTTGACAAGAAAGAGGTACGACCCTCCATCTATCTAGGAGAGCATGCGTCCTCCTAGGACAAGCGTAAGCACATTTCTTCACCAGCCCTAGAGGACACACAACCACTGCGAGACCAACATTTTGTGCTGCCAACAAGCCATTTAGTGTCCCTGGAGCACTGACCTGCAAATGTTCTCGATGGAAAACCATTTCAAAAGGAGAATGAGATACAGCATTTGACATGTACTTTTTTAATTCCTTTTTGGGTTTGCTCCCACTTTAAAGCAGAACAGTTCTTAAACATTTTACTGCTGCCCCAAAACTCCTTGTTACTCTGCTGTTCCAAATATTGGAGGGCAAGATACTTTCTATGAGGTACATCATCTTACTATACAGTGACTAAAATGATATCCCAATTCCAGACATCCTTCTGAAATCGTCCCCTTTATAATAATTAATAACGTTAGAAAGTCTTTCACAGTCATTATTTCACTTAATCCTCTGTGACAGTGATATTATTATTATTCCCATTCTACAGATAAGAAAGCGGAGATTGCAAGTGGGAAAGTAAGTGGTCCAAGTTCATATTGCTGGTAATTACTAAAATGAACTAGGAGCTGAAGCCAGATCTGTCTCAGTATAAATCCACACCACACTAAACTGTCCTTTGGGGCCCATCTCAAGTTCTCCATTCTCAGTGGTTTAAGCTCTCAGCTCTTGCAAACCAAAACAAAGCAAGCAACATTTTGGAGTATCAATTCTCTGCACAGCATGTCATTATGTGCTGCTGTTCATTTCATGCCTTTGGGATTTATTATTGCCTTGTGTTATTACTCACGTATACTCCAAGTATTAATCAAATGGTTAACTCTTTACGTTCAGAGAGTATGTCTTTGCCATCTCCAGGCCCCCATATTGAGAAGAGTCTTTTGCAAATTTCAGGTGATTTCTAGATGCTTATTGATGGTGACTTGTTATCTCTCTAGGATTTCCAGACAATCTCTGCATGAATCAGGCCTCTTTGCCTCTAAAGTCGTGTGGACAAACATGTTTCTCACAGCATCCCTTACAAGAGCAGATAGGAAGCAACCCAAATATTTCAGAAGGGAAGAGTGGTTAAATTATCTGCTTGAGGAAAAGTGACACAACCACTTAAAATCATGTTTTAAGAAACTATTGAATAACATAATAAAACATTTACCAAAATTTATATTTTTCACCAAGAGCAAAGAAAAAAAACCTTAGAGGAAATACATCAAAAATGTCAGCTTTTGTGGTGATCCTTGGGACCACTCATTTCAATCCTGTGAGCTTCATTTTTCTTTATTAAATAGGAGCAACATTGGTTTTCCTCACAACGCTCTTGTAAACAGTTTAAACTTTTCCAATAAGAAATACTCTGTAAATTAATAACAATGGTACTAAATTATGCAATAAGTGCTTATGTGATCTTTGCAGTTTTTATAACAAAGACTTTAGAGGGAATAATGCCTTGTCAACTAATAGTGGAAATTTTAGTGGGATTTGTATCTGCTAAAACTCTACTTTCTTTTAAAGACTAAGCCTCTGCTTATCTTATATTCAGTGAATTATTATGAAATGATTCTCTATAGATGACTCAAGGAAAAAAGAAACCCATCTACATCAATAACCTAAATAATTCAGTTTTTTTTCTTTTTCTTTTCTTATTTTTAGTGAATAGGAACTAGACTTATCAGAATAATAATCTCAGGGCTCCTCTTACTATGCTATTCACCCAGTCGCTGTGGCCCAGAAGGAGAGGCATGGCAAGGAGGTGACACTGCAGGCTTAGGACAAGGCAGGGGTAGGCCATACAGGCATGGCAACAAGGTCAGCCCGTCTTCTTACCTGGTGGGAGCACCTCCAGGAACAAAATGCCACACAAAACAACCCTTACACACACGGCATGGCTACCACAAGCAGGTTCCATTTCAGGAACCCTTAACTTGATACCTAGTCCTGCCCAAGCTCCCCAGGCTGACGTGTCCCTCTCCTCCATCAACCATCCTCCATCATGTTCAGCTCCAGGTGTAACCACCAAAGCACTAGGCGAGAGTCAGTCTTGAAAAAAGAGCCTTTCAATTCTACACACCTGCAATTCAGCACCATTGTGCCCAGCATCATCTGTTCCCATCATCGCCACACTTTCCCTCAAACTCAGGTCATTTTTACAACAGCTTTCCCTCTTCCTCACTTCATCTCCTTTCCACCCAAGCCAGTCATATAGATGACTTCATTGGTAAGTGACCAATATCCACATTTTTCACCAAACATTTAGGTGTTCAAGCTTTATAAATCAGGAGGAAAAGAGCCAATCTCAGTCACCTGGTAACACATTAGCCACGCAGAAACCTTTGGGAAAAGCCAAACTTCCCAGATGACTACAAGTCCTATTCCTTAAAGAATCAAAACTTTCATGACACACAGTTTTCAGTGGAAATCCTTCTCCCTCATAGCCTACGAACTCTGCTCTCTTAAACAGGTTACACTGCATTTTTACCATCCTACTGATGGCTCATCCTCACGCACATCAGTGACCGCCTCCACGGCGGCTGATCTTTGGGTAAGACTCTTTACCCCTAAGTTTGTAAGCCCCACACTGCTGTCTTCTGAGGTTTTAGTTTTTCTGTTCCTTTCCTTTGGGAGGCTCAGTTCCTGCTTCTCTCCAGCCTTCCTGGCTCCCTCTCCTAACCTACAGCTAATAATCTGTTACGTGTTCAGAATCTACTAATCAAAACTTGTTGGTTTCGGGGCATAACAAGAGTAGGGTCTGGGGGCCTCTCCCACACCTCAGTTCATCAACTTGATGCTGCCTGTTTGGGCTGCTCTGAGCCCTTCGGCCACTACCTCGTTCTTACCACGTTCTAGGTAAATGATTCAAGACAGACATTTCGTAAAGTTGAAGTTTTCACTGCATTGCGGTCCACACGTAGGACCCAGACTTGAAGTAATAACTCCGCCACGACCCCTTGAGGAATGAGAGCGTGACTTGAGAGGTTAAGGCTAGAAATTTTAAACACACACACAAAAAAAAACAGAGCAAGAGGAAGATTTTTATATGTACTTTTCTTTCCTAGGTGACCAGTTGCTCCAATTTTTGAAATATTTACCTCCTCCCTTCAACCCTGGTCCATAACCTCAATCGGAGGGTAAAAAAAGACCTCCAGAGTACAGGATGGAAAATGGAAAAGTTCATTTAGAGCTAATGTAATAAAGGGAGATAAAGATGACTCCAGACGTAAGAGTGGGCATAATGTATTCTGAACTCATTCAATCATAAAAATAAAATTTTATTTTGTTTCAGGACTAAACCGGCTGAAAGGGCAAGACGTGTTGCTAGGAAACATACCTCCAGGTTTTCAGGCTTCACGAAAACCCTTCTTGGGGAACTCAGAGTTGTGGTTCTCGGTTGTCCCCTCAGACTCTTCAGAGCTATTTGCGTTTTCATCCTGGCTTCCAAAACGCATGGCGCCACCCCTGACGCCTTGTTCATTTGAGAGCATTTCTCCCCGCCCCCCGGGTATGGTCACAGCAGTCCGACGCCGGCTTCCTGTTTGCCCCCGGTAAAGATAACCAAAGGGTCTCTAGAACTCTGTTGTTACAATGTTTCCGAACGGCATGTTCGCAAACCTGGCCCTCGGACCCGGGGGTTGAGGGGGAGATGGAAGAGAGCGGCGGCCACCCCAGGGCGGTAGCTGACAGGCGTCACGTGCGCGGAGCTCACCTACTTACACAGCTGGTCCCAAGCAGCCTCAAAACCAGGAGCTCTCCGCACCTGCGCACCGGAAGCTCTCAGGTTTATACAGCCGACTTCACTGGGTTGGTCACTTCATATCATCCAAATGGCCTCAACAACGCCTACTCTCTCAAGGCCCCGTCCTTGAAAACGGCTCCCACTGTGGCAACGCTGGGGAGCATACATTCCAAGGACAGGGGAGCGGGTGAGGAGCCTCCCATTGCGCGGATCCAGCTCTCGGGTCAACCCACGGTCACGTCCTCTCCATGACCTCCTCTGACACTAACAAATGAACAAAAAATACATGTATAAGCTTCTTCACTTCAGTATTGTTTAAAATAGCAGGACGCTGGAAAGAATCTAAACGGTTTAAAAGAGAATATTGAAACAAATGAATACGGTGTGGATTCCACAGTTACTGACCCAGGAGTATATTTACTTTATATTAATAAATGAGAAAAACACATTTTTTAACAGACCAGTAACTATAGGCCAATCACTTTTATAGTAGGATATTATTTATAAACATATAAATGCATTTTCAGGCCTATAAGAATATACACCAAAACAGGTGATAGAATTGTGAATGACTTTTCTTTCATTTTTGCTCATCTCTGAACAAAAGAAATAACTGTCTTGTCAGTCACTACAAACCTTCCTAAAGTTGGAAAGAGCCTCTTCCTAAAACCAACCACATTAAATCCAAGAAACAGAGACAGAGGTCCCAATAAACCAAGCAGTCTGTCCCTTTAACCACTATGCATACTGCCATACAAAACATGAATTGTTGAAGTGTCATGCTACCCAGACTGAAACAATGGAAGGGCTTTTGGAGTATAATTGCAAATGCTACTAGAGAGCAGATTATGATTAGTGTACCCTTGGGAGACTTGGCCATAAATTTCCAGCTGCAGAACAATGGGACCTCAAAAGCCCAGAACCTCTCAGAGAAGAAGCACTAACCAAAAAGGACCTACATTATTTAGAAACCTCTGAAATGCTAAGCTAGAAAGTAAAGCACAGATAACCAACTGAATGTAATTGACATCTATCAGCTGGATTTTCCTGTATTATAAGTCTTATATAAGGATATAAGTTAAGAAAAAAACTTAAAAAGACATTAGAATGGGGGCGCCTGGCTGGCTCAGTTGGTTAAGTGACTGACTCTTGATTTAGCTTGGGTCATAATCTCAGGATTGTGAAATCGAGCCCCCTTCCAAGTTCTGCGCTCAGCACAGTCTGGTTGGGATTCTCTCCCTTTCCCTCTGCCCCTACCCCTCGGTTTACACACGCACACGTGCTCTCTTTCTGTTGCTCTGGGGGGAAAAAAGACATTAGAATGGTTGGTAAATAAAATAATAAATACTGACTTCCAGTCAAGATGGTACAACAAGTTCACGCTCTGATTACCCCCTTTATGCTCCAAATATATAGTAATATGTGGTTAAATATGAAAAGCGAAAACATTTCTAGATTTGAAAACAAGATAAACATCTCCATGGAACAGAAATACAAAACTGAGAGGCAGGCTGAAGCTATGACTATGCTGGCCAGAAATTCAGCTCTTGAGGAGTCAAAGAGTTTTAAAAGCTCCCCAGATGATGGGGAAGAAGGCTCACTACTTAAGGAAGTAGCCTGAACAAAACATAGCTGACTTCTGCCTGGAGCTACAGTAATGTTTTTCCATTTTTTTTCATTATTATCTCCCTAAGAAGCAAAATTTAACTTTTCCCTAAAGAGAGAAATTAAATGCTGAGGAATGAGATTTTTAGGGATAGGGTTGAGCTTTGAAGGGCCACTATAATATCTAAGATTTTTAGCCTTCCAAGAATCAGTTTTTACCTTATTGGGGGCAATACTGTCCCTGTTAAAAATACATAAGCTATCACTTTAAAACCCACAGCCTTGATAAGAACTGAGCCAAAACTCCCAACTGCCCATTTGACTGGTTCTTGGGTACTCCTCCATCACTCTAGGACAGAAACCTCGAACAGCAATTAAAAGCCTAGTTACAGATTAGGGACCTGGAGAATGGTTGGTGGGAAGGGTACCACAAAAATGCTGGACAGAGAGGCAGATGGGGTGAGTGGGAGAAAGAAAGAGAAATGAGAAACAAAAAAAGTTCTTATCTAAAATTACTGGTAAACCCAAATTCCAAAAACAATAATTGGTTGCTAAGAAAGAAAACCAACAAAATTAACAATCATGCATCCACTCTGGAAAATTAATTTTATAAAACAGCTTAACAAAGACTTTAAATTAGAAACATGGAATATTTGCAAAAAAAAGAGTGCAGCATAACCTCCACTTAAAAAAGATACAAAATTTTTCAACAAAGACAGGCAAAAAATGAAACAAGAATAGGTGGATATTTAATGGAAACAAGTAGAAATTAAGAAAGGAAATATAGAGTGATTGAATTTAAAAATACAATAAACAGGACTGGATTGTTCTCTCTTCTAGACAGAGATAGATGATTGATAGATAGATAGATGATAGATAGATAGATAGATAGATAGACAGACAGATGTATTTAAATGAGCTATTAAGAAACATAGAAGTAGAAGGGCACCTATGTGGCTCAGTCAGTTAAGCATCTGACTTGGCTCAGGTCATAATCTCAGGGTCCTGGAATCAAGCCCCACAAAAAGCTTTGCCTTCAGTGCAGAATCTGCTTGTCCTTCTGCCCCACCCCTGCTTGTGCTTGCTCTCTCTCAAATAAATAAATAAAATCTTAAAAAAAGAAACAATAGAAGTAGATTGAGAGATTCCAACATTTTAATAAATAGGAATTCCAGAAGAATAAACTGAAATAAATGATAAGGAAACAATATTTGAAGAAATTATTGCTGATAATTTTCCAGGATTAAAAGAAAGAAAATCTGGTGAATCATCAGCTCAGTATAATCCAAGTACTAAGCAGAATAAATACAAATAAAACCAAACTTGGACACACTAAAATGAAACTATAGAAATTAAAAGTAAAGAGACAGTCTTTAAATCTAGCAGAGAGAAAAGACTAACATAATATAATTTTTAAAAAATTAATTAATTTTTTTAAAAAAATAAATAAAAAATAAAATAGAGGGACAACTGCGACAGCAGGTCTCTTGTTAGCTAATGTAGATATCAAGAAACTTAGTGAAATAATATCCTAGAAGTGCAGAGAGTTGGTCATCTAGAATGTCAACATAAGGGAGAAAATCAGTGAAGTGTGTAGGAAAATTGTTTTATCCTTGCAAATTTTCTGTAAATCTAAAATAATTCCCCCAAAAAAGTTTACTTAAAAAAAATGCAGAGAGGGGAAAAAAAAAAACTTTAGCTAGAATTTTATAGCCAGTTAATCCATCTGCCAAAAACATTAAAAAATTATTAAAGGATACACAAAAGCAAGAAGTACATTGAACAGAGAAATTTGTAAGAATACAAAAAAAACGATGAGCCTAGAAATTGATTGATTTCCTCGTTTGCTTGCTTTCTTCCTTCTTTCCTTCCTTCCTTCTTTCTTCCCTCTCTACTTCCTTCATGAATAATTCAGTCCACAATCTATTAGGTGGGGCCAAGCAAGGTAGGCATCTGGGACTGTAAGGAAGAAAGTGGCAGCAGCTAAGCATGGGTTGTTGAAGTTTAGCAAAATGAGATTATCTGTGCAGCCTAGTATGGGTTGTCCAAAGGGAAGAGGGTGCCCACTCAGGAGAAAGTAGCAATAGCCCAGCACAGAGCGTCAAAGTCCAAGTAGAGTGAGGAGAGCATCTGTGCAGGGGAAGGAGTGGTGGTGGAGAGAGACTGGTCATAATAAGTAAATATATTGAGAAGCCATGTTCTTCACTGTCAGAGAAGAGAGTTACATATAAAGGGAGAAAACCAGAGTGAACTCTGTGATGGTTTGGAAGTGCAAGTACTGATATTAGCTCATGGTTTTCAACATGTGTGGGGGGTGTATGTGTACATAGCTCTGTCCCCTGAGAGGGCCTAGGAATAGGAACATCAACACCCTAAAATTAATAAAAAACCTTCCACTAAAAGGAACCATGACTTCAAGGAGATATGGCTACTTTCAGGGCTAGGGCAAGGAAAACCTAGAATAAATACTATGTTAGTCTAGATGTTAAGTATTCATATTGGTGGGAATGAAAACTAGCATAGTCACCATGGAAAACAGTATGGAGATTCCTCAAAAAATTAACAAGAGAATTACCACCTGACTCTGCAATCCCACTTCTGGGTATATGTCCAAAGGAAATGAAATTAGTATCTCAAACAGATATTTACACCCTCATGTTCACTGCAATATTATTTCCAATAGCCAAAAAAGAAAGAACCTAAATGGCCATCTATAGTGGAATATTTTTCAGCCATTAAAAGGAAGAAAATCCTGCCATTTGAAACAACATGGACGAACATGGAGGCATTACACTAAGTGAAATAAGCCAGACAGAAAAATACAAATAGTATGGTCTCACCTACAAGTGTGGAATCTAAAAACATCAAACTCATAGGAACAGAGAGTAGAATGGTATTTGCCAGGGAGGGAAAGGGTACACTGGGCAGGGGGGCGTGGTGGAAGAAATGCGGATATCTAGGTCAAAGTGTACAACCTTTCAGTTTAAGAGGATAAGTTCTGGAAATCTAATGTACAACATGATGACTATAAAGTACTGTGTTCTATACTTATAATTTGCTAAGAGTAAACCTTAAGTGTTCTCCGCAAAAAAAAAAGAAAAGGTAGCTATGTGAAGTGATGGATGTTTTAATTAACTTGATTGTCATAATCTTTCACAATGTATGGAAATATCAAGTCATAATGTTGGACACCTTATATACAATTTCAGTTGTCAGTTATACCTCAAAAAAGCTAGAAAAAATAATAAAATAAAGGCAAAACTACCAACAAAGAAATCTTAAATTTTATATATTTTACTAAAAAGTATAGGTAGGTATTTTGGAAACAAATATATCAATATAAAAGGCTTTCTATGTAAGAAAAAAAATAAATGCAACTATAACATCCAACAATTTAAATAAAACCCTAAAACCTAAAAGAACGCACTAAAAATTGATATAAGGGAAAGGAGAACAGTCTCTTCAACAAATGGTGCTAAGAGACCTGGATATCTGCATGCCAAAGAATGACAATGAACCCCTACATCATACTATACATAAAAAATTAACTTGAAATGTATCAATGACCTAAATTTGAGAGCTGAAACTATAAAACTCTAAGAAGAAAACAAAGGAGTAAATTTTCATGACAGTGGCAATGGTTTTTTAGATAAACACCAAAAATACAGCAATAAAAGAAAAAACAGATAAATTGGACTTGATGAAAATTTAAAACATTTTGGGCATCAAAGAGAGTATCTATCAAGACTAAAAATACAACTTGCAGAATGACAAGATAGTTGCAAGTCATATATCTGATAAGGGTCTAGTATCTAGAATATATAAAGAACTCCTACAATTCAACAATAAAAAGCAAATGACCCAATTTTTAAAATGGGTTTAACAGACATTTCTCCAAAGAAGATATATAAAGGACCAAACAAGCACATGAAAAGATATTCAACATCGTTAGTCATTAGGGAAATGCAAATCGAAACCACAATTAGATACTACTTCACACTTGACTAGGATGGCTATAATTGAAAAAGGAAAACGAGTGTTGGCAAAGATGTGAAGAAAACTTAACCCTCATGTATTGCTGGTAGAAATGTAAAATGGTGCAGCCACTGTGGAAAACAGTTTGGAGGTTGCTCAACATGTTAAACGTAAAATTACCATATGATCCAGCACTTCTACTGGGAGGTTTATACCTAAAATAATGGAAAATAAGTGTTCAAACAAAAACTTGCATATGCATTTTTAAAGCAGCACTATTCATAAGAGACAAAAGGTGGACACAACCTGAATGTTCATCAACAGATGGATGAATAAACAAAATGTGGTATATCCATAAAACACAACCACTAAAAAATGAAGCACTGATACATCCACAGCATGGATGAATCTTGAAGACCTAGTGCTAAGAGAAAGCAGCCAGACATAAAAGACCACGTATTGTATGATTCCATTTCTATGAAATTTCCAGAATAGATAGATTTGGATCTATTGAGATAGAGAGCAGATTTGTGGTTACCAAGCCTGGAAAGACAGGGGAATGGGGAATGAATGTCTAACGGGTGTGGGGTTTCCATGTGAGGTGATAAAAAAATTTCTGGAACTAGGTAGTGGCGGCAGTTGCACGACATCGTGAATGTACTTAATGCCATTGAATGGCACACTTTAAAAACGGTTAAAATGGTAAATTCTATGCTTTCTGTCCTTTGCCACAATTTAAAAATTAAACGAGAAAACATTTGCAACAACATGGATGGATCTAGAGGGTATAATGCGAAGTGAAATAAGTCGGTCAGAGAAAGACAGATACCGTATGATTTCATTCATATGTGGAATTGAAGAAACAAAACAAATGAACAAAGGAGAAGAAGGAGAGATGGAGACTCTTAACTATGGAGAGCCAAGGGTTACCAGAGGGGAGCTAAGTAGGGAGATGGGTGAAACAGGTGAAGGGGATTAAGAGTACACTTAGGATGAGCCCTGAGTAATGTATAGAACTGTCGAATCACTATGTTGTACACCTGAAACTACTATAATACTGTATGCTAACTGCACTGGAATTTTTTAAAAATTAAATGAGAAAAATAAAATGATGGAAATGCATCTAAAGGGCACAGAAACCGGCTTCAAGCACCTCCCACTGGGACAAATTGAACATCAAAATAAGTAGTAATAGAAACAGATTATTCACTTTGAATAAAAAGGAAATCCATGAGGCCCAACCAATATGTGAGCCCAAATGGGAAAAAAAAACAAATCAGCTGGCATTTCGTTTCCATACAGCGAAATGCCAACTAATCTTTGCAAAAGGAATTACAGAATTAGAAAAATCACCATGTTGGGGCGCCTGGGTGGCACAGCAGTTAAGCGTCTGCCTTTGGCTCAGGGCGTGATCCCGGCGTTATGGGATCGAGCCCCACATCGGGCTCCTCCGCTATGAGCCTGCTTCTTCCTCTCCCACTCCCCCTGCTTGTGTTCCCTCTCTCGCTGGCTGCCTCTATCTCTGTCAAATAAATAAATAAAATCTTTAAAAAAAAAATCACCATGTGGTAAACACCATAGTAATAATTAATTCAGACAAGAAACATCAACAGGTAATAGCCAGTAAAATTTGATGAGGAAGGAGATATACACAAAGTCTTAAAGTATTTCCCCACAAAACACTCACTAATTACAAAAGGGAAATGAATAACTTTATAGTGGAAAAACCTGACACCACATTTATCAAATGATCAAAGTTATGGGACAAAAAAAATCACGTGCCACCGGATAGGACACAGTGAGAACACAGCACCTCTGTCATCTGCTAGGTGTATAAAGTTGGCCCAATGACTCACCTCTTTAGACCTCTGCTCCTTCACCTGAAACAAAGGAAGTAGACTAGATAGTATCTAACTTCATTCCAGTTCTAAATTCCTACTATTCTAATACTTATTGCACTAACCTAAATATATGTCCTCATGTTCGGAACTTGGGGAGGTAGAAAGTCTTTTCTCAGTTTAAGTGGCTGATGTTCTTATATAAGCAAATCAGCCAAAATGTGCACAAAATGACATACACAGTAAAACTTACGACCTTGGGCTACTTTCATAGGCAGGACTGGAAAAGTCCAAATTAGAGAGTTTTTAAAACCATACTATTCATTCCTTTTAAGGACATACCTGAGTTCAAACTAAGGTAAGAAAATGATTGTATCTGAGTGCTTTTATAAATAAATGCTTGAAAAGATTTTTTTTTCCCCTTAAGAAAGTCGAACATGCCTCCTGGCACCTTGTGAACACCATGCAGGATCGTAGCAAAACGCGTGAGGTACAGAAAATGCTGCAGGCCTTTCAGGCATTGCCCTCACACATTCCAATCATTGAGCTTCTTCAGTAGAGGACAGAAATCTCTACTTGGCCACAAGGCACTGCTTTCAGAGGGGTAAGATTAATGTCATTTAGTTAAGCAGGGGAGAATGGTTCTGTAAAATAACTCAGGCCCTCACAGGGCAATTCAAATTACCAGCAACCTCATAAATAAATGCAATCATATCAATATACAACTGGCAAACCATCAAGAAGTGAAGTCTGAACTGATCTTATTAGACCATTTGGCTTCAGCTGTCAGCTTTTATGCAAACGGAAACACATTAATTGGTTAATTCATAATCTTTTAGGTTGGAAGAGCCAATTTGCTATAATTATTTTTACTATCCCTTCAATATACAGAACCAACTATATAAATTCAAGCTACCAGAATTACTAAAGGTCCTGGTAAAGAATGAGTTACTAACTCATGTTGGGCTGGGCTTTTTTAAATAATATTATTAATCATTCCCACACTAAAAACATTAAAACAGTACCCTTGAGTCCCTTGGGCCTCTTTTCTCTCGTTCATCACCTATATCTAGTCAGTCACAAAATCCTGCCAATTCTTTCTTTTCAAATGTCTCTAGAGTCCAATCCTCCCAGGACCACCAGTGCAGGTCAGGCCCTCATTCACCCCACACTTGGTTTAGCACAATAGACATGGAGCGTCTACTATGGCTCCCCATGTTTTTCAAAACCTGCTAATCAATCTCCTTCCTTGTATCACTGCGTACCTGACCCAAATTCTTTCTACTCAAGAGGCTTTTTTAAGCAGGTTCATGAGACAGGGGCAAGACCTGAGGTACCATCCTACAGCTCTTCAAGTTCCCACTAATCAGTCTTTGACACTATTTGGGTGCACACAGTCCTATCCCACCTACCTGTACTGCTATCCAGCCCACACTATTCCATATTCCATTCGTCCCTTACAAATGATTCTGTTAAATTACTTGCAGAAAATCCAGGAACCCATATCTTCAGACTGTCCCCCAGGAATAACTCCGAGGTCTCACTTTGCTGTCATCCTTTCCTCTGCTGGCCTTCTAAAAACATGGACACTCTGAACTCAGTCCTCAGCATCCTTCTCCTTTCTATTTTCATTCCATCTTGAGATGATCTCATCCAGTCTCATAAATATCATTATACCAACAACTCCCGAATTTGTGCCTTCAGCCTTGCTCCTTCTTGAGCTCCCGATTCAAATATCCAACTGTACACTCAGAATTTTCCCAGAGAAATCAAATAAAGCATGCCCAAAAGGATTACCCCATCTCAGTTATCACCCTCCATCTAATTACTCAAGTCAGGAACTTTGAATTCACTTGCCTCCCAACATCCAGTTCAACAACATATCTCTCTATCTCTCTGAAATATATCTCAAATCCAACCTCTAGAACCACTCTATGGCTGCAACCCTAGTCTGAGTCATTAACATTTCTCACCTGGATTATTGCCGGAGACTGCCAGCTGGTGATGAGGTCCTATAACTTACTCCAATATTCATTCAGAGTCTCAGACCTCATGGAAAAATAAAGAAGGTTATGGGGCACCTGGGTGGTTCAGTCAGTTAAGCATCCAACTCTTGGTTTCAGCTCAGGTCATGATCTCAGGGTCATGAGATCGAGCCCTGTGTCAAGCCGCGTGCTCAGCACAGAGTCTGCTTGAGATTCTCTCCCTTTTCCTCTCCCTCCGCATCTGTCCCTCTCCCTGCTCACACGCGCTCTCTCTCCCTTTCTTTCTCCCAAAAATAAATAAATAAAATCCATAATAAGAAAAAGTAAAGAACATGAACTTGACATGATATATATTCATTTTTTTCTTAAGATTTTATTTATTTCTATATTCAACAGAGAGAGAGAGAGAGACAGAGAGAGTGTACAAGAAGGGGAAGCAGTAGAGGGAGAGGGAGAAGCAGGCTCCCTGCTTAGCAGAGAACCCAATGCACGGCTCGATCCTAGGACCCTGTGATCGTGACCTGAGCTGAAAGCAGACGCTTAACCGATTGAGCCACCCAGGTGCCCTAACATGATGTACATTTAATGAAATTCTATTGCTGTTAGAAATGACCACCTTGTTTCTTATTTTCTTGTTCTTTCTCTGTTCTTTCCTCTTTCTACAAGTATCTCCCTCCCTCTTTCAGACTCCTTTCTCTTTCCTTCTTCTTAATTTCCTTTTTCTCTTCCTCTCCCTGTTATTTTACTGAACAACTAGGCACATGGTATAGCAGGAAAATGCTAGGAGTTGGAAGTAAAGGTTTTATTCCTGTGGTCTGTCATGGTGAAGGAAAGTACTCATGACGAAGTCAGCTTATATTTCTGGCCCTCAGCTGTCTCATCTATTAAATAAAGAGATTATAGTAGATGGTCTCTGAGGTCCCTTAAAATTCTAGAAATCTATTCAAGGTATTTATTGAGTAAAGTGCTATGTTCCTTGTTCTTTAAAGTAGGTAAATTCAATATTTTATATTTCCCTGAGGGGAAAAAAGCAAATTAGTTTTTTTTACAAGGTCTTCAATTGATCCTTCTCTACCAGGGGTCAGTGGCTCTCAATAGAAAAAATGCACCTCTCCCTGGGTATAGTCTAAATGTTCAATATTTCTGTAGTTATTTCTGTCTTTGGGCCCTCCTTGGGACAAGCAGTTTCCAAGAAGAGGCCAATAGGCCACTTAATATGAAGACTATTAAGTTGTGTTTCAGGCTCTGTGTTAAGCCTTTTTTTTAATCCTTTAAACAAGTCTACCTAAGGTAGATATTATATTATCATTCCACTTTTACAGAAGAGGAAACTAAAGTGCAAAGAGGTTAAGAAATTTGTCTAAGGGCACACTGCTCACGGATAGCGGAGCCTAAATTTGGACCTATATCTATCTGACTTGAAAGCCCATGCTCTGAAAGATTACCTATTCTACTTCCTTCCAGAAATACTATTGGAAGTCTATCCTTGCAGGTGTCTGTCTCCTCTTGGACTGACAAAACATGTGGCCTCTGTTGTCCTGGAGGCCACACCCTACCCTCTACCTGACTCAATAGAATCAACCACACTGCAGGAGTTTTGAGACTTCCAAAGACTTGTAATTTCTTATGGTACTAGTATCAGGCCTGTGGGCACTCAATAAATGCTGTTGACTGAGAAGCCATGGTAAGAAGCAACTTACCATCTAGGACCGCCTAATGCAAATTCTAGCAATGTAAAGGAAAATGTTAGGATGAGGGAGAGATTGTACAAGGACTGGAGATATGGTCAGACTTCCCAGAAAGTCTCATTTCTATGACCTCATTATCATTTGCAGAAAAATAGAGCAAATGATATCCCTAGAGAATTACTTTAGAAAATGATTGAAAAATTGTTTTAATTAAGACTCTAGGTATTTAAGTGAAATACCAGGTCAGCACATTTGTGGAAGAAGTTCCCTCTTTAAAAGGCTTCAAACAGTCTTCAGAAGTAGGATTTAATTTGCATGACCATCTCCTGAGCAACTTCAGAGCAGAATCAACACTCAGAGAGTCTTTCGTACCTAAGGAATGTATGGGTTTTCTGGCCAAGAAGACCGAATTGGCAGTCTCTGAAACTCTGCTCATCCCCTGTCACTAAGAGAACTGTGTTTGGGAAGACAGAAGACCCTTGCGAAGTAGGAGGCTAGTGAAGCACCAAGATATCTTCCTGGAGCACTGGTTTTGTGTGGATACAAAGGCAAAATGCGTAGCATTGCGTGTTGCCATTCAAAAGCCCACAACCCATCCTTGGGATTGGTTGTCTAAATCTTCTTAAAACCAAGAGTTTTAGATGGACAGAGAGATTCAGACTACCCTTTGGGATGTTCTTCACTTAGAGAGCTGTAACACTGGTGAGACAAGAGACTGAGAGGCATCAGTACACAGGAATAGCAGGAACTCCCACTGGAGGTCAACCAGCCCCAAAACAAAGATCAGCCCTGGCAATAGCAGAACAGATGTTTGAGAGGTTGAGAGTCTCAATGGAGAACATGTACATCAACCAGGACCAGGCCAAAAAAAGGGAGAGAGCTTGAGGTTAAGTGGGAAAGGTAGGGAAAAGTTCGCCTCCCATTGGTTTTGCCTGGTAAGTTCTCAAGATCAAAATTTCTTATGACCATCACCCTCAGCTTAATTTTGTAAGCAGGTCCCCTCAGAGTGTCATGATTCAGAAAAATAGAGTAAGAAATAAGTAGTAGTCCTATATCTGCAAATGAAATACTGATTCTGGATATTTCTTCCCTTCCTTATGCTTCCTTGATAAGAACATTTTCCCAATTGTCTAAGAGATGACACCAATCCAGCCTTTTCTAATTTATAGATATACTTTGTTTTATGGTGCTTCACTTTATTGCATTTCACAAATACTGTGTTTTTTACAAATTGAAGATTTGTGGCAACACTGCATCAACAAGACTATCAGCACCATTTCTCCAACAGCATTTGCTCACTTTGTGTTTCTGTGTCACATTTTTGTCATTCTCACAACATTTCAAATGTTCTTATTGTTATTATATTTGGCATGGTGATCTGTGATCAGTGATCTTTGATGTTACTATCGTAATTGTTTTAAGGTGCCACAAACCACACCCATATACAACAGAGAACTTAATCGATGCATGTTGCATGCGTTCTGACTGATCTATTCACCCGCCAATCCCCCATCTCTCTCCTTCTCCTCAGGCTTCCCTATTCCCAGAGAAACAACAATATTGAAAGTAAGCCAGTTAATTACCCTACAATGGCCTCTACGTGTTCAAGGGAAAGGAAGGTCGCATGTCCCTCACTTTAAGTCAAAAGCTGGAAAATATTAAGCTTAGTGAGGAAAGCATGTCAAAAGCCAAGAAAGGTTGAAAGCTAGGCCTAGGCCTTTTGCGTGAAACAGTTAGCCAAGCTGTGAATGCAAAGGAAAAGTTCCTGAAGGAAATTAAGTGCTACTGCAATGAACACATGAATGATAAGAAAGCTAAACAGCTTTACTGCTGATATGAAGAAACTTTTTAATAGCTTGGACAAAAGATCAAACCAGCCACAACATTCCCTTTAGCCAAAGCCTAGTTCAGAGGAAGGCCTAACTCTCTTCAATTCTATAAAGGCTGAGAGAGGCGAAGAAGCTTTTACAAAAGAAAAGCTTGAAGCTAGCAGAATTTGGTTCATGAGTTTTATGGAAGGACACCACCTTCATAAAATAAAAGTCAAAGGTGAAGCAGCAAGTGTTGTACACCACACCAAGTTATCCAGAAGATCTAGCTAAGATAATTAATGAATGTGGCTACCCTAAACAGCAGATTTTCAATGTAGACAAAACAGCCTTCTATTGGAAGAAGATGCCATCTAGGACTTTCATAGCTAGAGAGGAGAAGTCAATGCCCAGCTTCAAAGATTCAAAGGGCAGGCTGACTCTCCTGTTAGGGGCTTATATAGCTGGTGACTTGAACTTGAAGCCATTGCTCAACCATTCCAAAACTCCTAGCACCCTTAAGAACTATGTTAAATCTACTCTGCCGGTGCTCTATACGTGGAACAACAGAACCTGGATGGTAGCACATCTGTTTACTAGTTTACAGGTCTACCGAATTTCTTTAAAGACAGATTTATTTATTCATTTATTTATTTATTTATTTGAGCAGGGAGGGGCAGCGAGAGAGAATATCCAAGCAGACTCCTGCTGAGCTAGAGCCTGATGCAGGGCTTGATCTCATGACCCATGAGACCATAACCTGAGCCAAAACCAAGAGTCGGACACTTCACTGACTAGCCACCCAGGCACCCTAGTTTACTGAGTATTTTAAGCCCACTATTGAGACCTATTGCTCAGAAGACGAGATTCCTTTCAAAATATGGCTGCTCATTGACCATATACCTCGTCACCCAAGAACTCTGATGGAAATGTACAATGGGATGAATGTTGTTTTATGCCTGCTAACACAGCATCCACTCTGCAGCCCATGGATCAAGAAGTCTCTTTTACTTTCAAGTCTTATTATTTAAGAAATACATTTTGTAAGGCTATAGCTGCCATGGACAGTGATTCCTGTGATGGATCTAGGCAGTCAGCTGAAAACCTTCTGGAAGGATTCACCATTCTAGATGCCATTACGAACATTCGTGATTCATGGGAAGAGGTCAAAATATCAACATTAACAAGAGTTTGAAAGAAGTTGATTCCAGCCCTCATGGATGACTTGGAGGGATTCAAGACTTCAGTGGAATAAGTAACTGCCAACATGGTGGAAACAGCAAAAGAAGTAGAATGAGAAGTGAGCCTGAAGATGGGACTGAATTGCTGCAATCTCATGGTCAAATTTGAATAGATGAGAAATTGTTTCATATGGATGAGCAAAGAAAGTGGTTTCATGAGATGGAAACTACTCCAGATAAAGATGCTGTGAAGACTGTTGAAATGACAACAGAGGATTTAGAATATCATATAAATTTAATTGATTAAGCCTCAAGTTTGAGAGGATTGACTCAAATTTTGAAAGAAGTTCTACTGTGGGTTAAGTGCTACCAAACAGCATCTCATGCTACAGATTAATTGTTCATGAAAGGAACAGACCATCCATGCGCAAACTCCATTGTTGTCTCATTTTAAGAGATTGCCATAGCCTTCAGTGACCACGACCCTGATCAGGCAGCAGCTATCGACATCGAGGCAAGACCTTCCACCAGCAAAAAGATTATGACTCACAGGGGTACCTGGGTGACTCAGTCAGTTAAGTGTCTGCCTTCAGCTTAGGTCATGATCTCAGAGTCCTGGGATCAAGCCACACATCTGGCTGTCTGCTCAGCAAGGAGTCTGCTTCTCCCTCTTCCTCCCACTGGTTCTCTCTCTCGCTCTTTCTCAAATAAATAAATCAGATCTTTAAAAAAAAAAAAAAAGATTATGACTCACTGAAAGCTCAGAGAATTTTTTTTTAATTTAAATTCAAGTTAGTTAACATATAGTATATTATTACTTTCAGGGTAGAATTTAGTGATTCATCAGTTGCATATAACACTCAGTGCTCATTACATCAAGTGGCTTCCTTAGTGCCCATCACCCAGTTACCCCATCCTCCCACTCACTTCCCCTCCAGCAACCCTCAGTTTGTTCCCAAGAGTTAAGAATCTCTTATGGTTTGCCTCTCTCTCTATTTTTAATTCTATTTTATTTCCCCTATGTTCATCTGTTTTGTTTCTTAAATTCCACATATGAATGAAATCATATGGTATTTGTCTTTCTCTGACTGACTTATTTCACTTAGCATAATACACTCTAGTTCCATCCACATCATTGCAAATGGCAACATTCCATTCTTTTTTATGGCTGAGTAATATTCCAGCATATTCCTAATATGCTGAAGTTCCATTGTGTATGTATGTGTGTATATGTATATACCGCATCAGATGATTTTTTTAAGATTTTATTTATCTATATGAGAGAGGGAGAACAAAGCTGGAGAAGGGGCAGAAGGAGAGGGAGAAGCAGAACCCATTGTGGGGCTCAATCCCAGGACCCTGAGATCATGACTTGAGCCAAAGTCAGATGCACTTAACCAACTGAGCCATCCCAGTGCCCCAAAGGATGGTTTTTTAATTAAGGTATGTACATTGTGTTTTCAGACATAATGCTATTGCATAGTTTATAGACTACAGCATAGTGTAAACATAACTTTCACATGTACTGGGAAACCAAAAAATTCATTTGACTCAGTTTATTGCCATATTTGCTCTATTGCGGTGGTCTGGAACACAACCCACAATATCTCCAAGGTATGCCTGTATGTTCTCTAGTCAATTCTAACACACAGCTAAAAGAGAACTCAACCAAAAATAATAATAATGACAACAGACAAGAAATTCAAGTAAACAAACATAGTCTTTCTTTCTCTTAACTCAAGAAAGGTAACATTATTGACTCTACCCACCAAAAGAACATTAAGCACTTTATCCATCCCACAAAACTCTCATTTTTTTCTGCCTTCTTTTCAAAACTAACTTTTAAATTCCAATTTTCTTGAAAGTATATCGAGACGTGACATTCTAAGCAATCACTGAGAAGTGTAAAAGAGAGTATAATAGCTGCAATTAACTCTGTTTATATACCAGACAGACTTACATTTCACTATAAATATTCCACATGAAAATCTTTGAAAGAGGGCCAATTATGCTGAGAGGTTTATCTGTATGGCGTTTGTCAAAAGAAAAAAAAAAGTATGCTGCAATTCCTATTTGAAAAAATTATTTCCTGGCATAATGCAAGATTGTACACTTACCAAAGGGAAAAATGAGGAGGAGTCTTGAGCTGGAATGATAACATGCATCTACTTTTAGCTGTAGGCCTCTGCCCCTGCACCACCACCACCCCCATCCTGTCATAAAAACGCAGAGCTCGTGCAAAAGAGTCCTAGTTCCTATCGTCTTAATTCCAACCCTAGCACTGGTCACTGAGGGAACATCAGTGGAAACAGAAAATTTCCTTATCATATGTGCTCTGCTATTAAAAAAATCCATTCTGTTTCTAACCATATAGCTCAAAATGAAATAGCCTTTTGAAACTAAAGACTTTTTGCCCTTTTCATTCTTACTTAGAATGTGTTAACATTCATTTTGTGCTTCCTCCCCAATTGGTCACATACTGTTTGGCTTATTTTTTAGGGGGAGGAAAATAAAACTTTTTGGTGTTCCTGTTTGCTTTTCTGTCCTTTTTGTCTTGATTACAAATGTGGCCTCCAATCAAATTTAGCAGAAGAGTTTGTATACATTTTATAATACTCACTACAACTTTTTTTATTATATATTTTTAAGTAGACTCCACACCCAATGTGGGGTTTGAACTCACAAGCCGAGATCCAGAGTTACGTGCCCCACCAGCGGAACCAGCCAGGCATGCCACTAGTTATAACTTCTATGATATGGTCCTTTTAGAGCCTTACAAATTCCACTAATCTAATCTAGAAAATCAGCCCCTTTGATCAAAGTATTTCTGAGAAAGACATCCATACATATAGCCAGATAGTCCTTAGCAATAGGAAACAGGACTATTATTCATTGGCCGGGCCCTACCAGTTGTTTCCAGGTAGCATCTGTTCTGAGAGGTTATAGCTTCCATTCTGGTTGGTCAGTGACCAAGCCATCTCAGCTGCTAAATATTAACACCCTGAATAGGAGTCAAAGAAAATCTTTATCAAATTTGGCTTTGAAATCTTTCAAGAATAAAACATACCTACCAGATAACTGAATTCATTATCTCCAGGGTTAATTTCAGTGGAGCTTCCTTAATAGCCTCACAACCTAACTACTCTCCTTAAGAAATGAATGGCGATTTTCCCACCAAACCTTCACAGCAAAGCTTTGGGCAAGATTTGTCTAGAGGTACTATCTTTACCACCTCACCTTCCATTCTGTCTTCCAACACCATCCCTCACCACGGCATCTTGTCTCCCTCTCAGGGAGGCCGCCAATGAGCTCCACATTGCTCACTCACTGGGCCTTTTCTGTCTTGATCTCAGTTGATTTCCCTACAGTATTTCCCCTGTTGACTCCGTCCTCCTTCCTGAAAGTCTCTCCTCCCATGTCTGCTACAAAATTTGCTCTTGATCTTTCTCATATCTCTGTTTCTCGGCCTTATAACCTTCCCCTTTCTCCACAAACCCATAAAGCACTGACTTTCCCCAGATCTTTGCTCTGTCTACACTCTCACTTAAGGTGATCACATTCATTTCTGCCTCTGTATCAATGTGTATTATCATAAATGTATAAGACCGAACTCAACCTTTCCTTTAAATCTGGTACTTGGCCTACACCTCCTAGTTCAGCAAGGACTTCCCCCACCAACCAGTCACCCAAACCAAAAACCTGGCAATTATTCCTGAATCCTAATTCCCCTCTAATCCCCATATTCAATAACTCAGTCAATATTCCAGTCTATGTTCCCTTCGTAGTATATCCTGAACCTTGCACACTCATTCTCTCTTCACTAACACAACTTCGGTTCAACCCCTCATACTTCTCCCATTTCTCCATCATAGAAACATAGATTGGTTTCCTAACTAGTCCCTTTGTTTCCTCTTTAGCCTCCAAACTGATGCCAGAATCTCTTTCGGAAATGACTATACACACACACACACACACACGCACACACGGACTTGCTTTCATTTATAAACTTTTGTAGCTCTCTGTACATAGTATTATGCTAACACTATCATACTATACCCTAATGTGTTGAGAGTTATTTGTCTGTCTTCCCAACTAGACTACCAGCCAGTTGAAGTCAGCTTCTAAATCTTAGTGAGCTTTGCTGATACCATACCTAATATAGTAGGAGCTCACTTAATGGTTGTTGAAAGAACGAACTGGAAAACCCTACTGATATTACATAAGGAGAATTTAAGAAATGAAAGAGTTAAGTTTGGAAAGGGATATGAAGAAAAGTCTGCCTCTCTGGGACTTCCCAATGGAAGGGAAAAGAGAGAATATAACTAACATAGGGCTTCCTAACCTTTGCTGGACCACACATCCTTTTGAAAATCTGATGAAAATTAAGGGCTCTCTCTACAGGAAAAAAAAATATGGCTATACACATCACACAAAATTCTGCTTACAACTTCAGGGATTCTCTTTACAGTTGTCCTAAGGACACATAAATCCAAGGTGTTATAGGAAAACATGTGGCATAGTTCAGGTGGGTGCGAATGGAATGAGAATTTGTTCCAGGAAGTAAGAACATTTTCCCAACTTCACACATTGCACAAAACTATATATCACATTCATTAAAAGGACAAATAGTTTTTTTAACTAAAAGATATCAGGGAAAATATTTTTATAATCCCAAAGCAGGTACAAAATTATTAAGCCATAGAGGAAAGGACTGACAGATTTGACTACATAAACTTCTGAACAAAATAAGGCACCATGGCTGAAGAAAAAAGGCAAACGTCAAAATATATAAAGTATGTGAAATATACAAAATAAGTATATATAAGTACATCCAGAAAATACGTAAGGAGTGACTACGTGGCAATAAAATAACAAATACCACGATAGAAAAAAATGGACAATGGGCAAAAATAGACATTTCACAGAAGAACAAATGTAAATTACGAACTTTTGGAAATGCTCAACTTTTATCAATCAACAGAATACAAATTAAAACAACTAAATCATACTTCTTTATCCACCATTTTGGCAAAAATTAACAAGACTGATGATATCCAGAATTGTCGAGGATAGGGGAAAAAATGGGTACTATCACATACACCGATGGTGGGAATGAAAATGAGTGTTCTTTTAGAAAGACAATTTGGCAACATCTGTCAATATTGTAAATACCCATACAGTTTTACCCAGAAATTCCACCAGTAAAGCCTCTATTCTAGAGAAATATTTGCACCTGTGCACAAAGAAGCATAAATAAGGATATTCACTGCAGTGTTGTTTAAAGTAGAGAAAGCTAAATGTCCACTTAGAGGAGAGCCAAACTACAAGTTAAAAGAATGCAGTTGACCTATTTATACTCTCTAAGACATTGATAAATGACAAGAAAATGTGTATATGTACAATGCCATCCCATTTGCATTTTTAAAAACCTGCACACTTGAATATACATATAGTTGGGTGTGAAAGGTCTGCCCATAAAGAAAACACCAAACAGTTATTACCTCTGGGGAAGGGAGTGAAATTCAGAAGAGATGAAAAGACAGTACCCTTACTCCTTATTCTGTATTCTCAGATTGTTTGACCAATTTGCAACCAGGACCAAAGGGAAATGGGACAAATTTTTTAGAGAAACATTCTGTCATATTGCCCAAGTCCTTTGTTCTTTCTGGCCTCTGGAACATATCACAATTTTGCCTCCTTTCTGCTGTTCACTGACATTTCATTTAATCCACAAATTGTATGCTCCCTCTTAATACACACCAGAACCTGGCTCCTGTGGGTGGCTGTCACCAGCCTTTCCCCGTGGGGGCGGGGAGCCGCATTACTCACCAACTGCAAAGTCATGACAACATCATATAGAAACTGGAGATGTTGACCTTGTGTTCTGTTTATGCCATTTATTCTGTTCTCTTTGAGAATTTTGCGGACGGAACCACGATTCTGTATAAATGGGCCGTGTTCAATGACAGGTCTATATTTGGTTGTAAGTTAAATGACATTGCTTTCAGAATTTAGCATGTGGGCTGTGAAATATGTAAGTTTATGAAAATGTTCTCATAACCAAATGGGGAAGAGAAAAGAGAAACCAAATTACTTCTAGTAGAGATCACTGTGGTAATCTGCTATTAATCCCTCTTCATCCCAGGAATTAAGTATTCATTTCCCCTCTGGATTTCCTCGGATAATCATGTTCTAATCCATAAGAGTTCTTTCCCTCTCACCTCCAATTGCCAGGTTGAGTTTGTGACTCTTGAGATAGATTTTACCTACACCCCCACACTGGTCCACCCCACCCACTATTCTATTAAAACTATGGTTTCTTAATACATTTAAATATATACAGGTAAGTGCTCCAAAGCTACTTTTCAATCACATTTCCCCAAATATTATATTCTCTCACTAAGGAAATCTGATTTAAATCTTTATTATTTTCCAAAACTAGATATATTTCATGTAAACAAGAAGTATTACAATAATATATGTGGGGGTTACATCTCAGCATTAAGGGGAATGTCAGTATTAGCGTTTCCATTTATGAAGAGAGGACAGAGACATGGAAAATCTTAAGTTCCTGGAATTCACAGCAAAATCTGAACCTGGAAATATTACCAGGTTCATTTTTTCCTTTCTTATGTACAAAATTAATGCCCACACATGGCTCTAGCATATTCCCATAGTAATCACCCCCAGAGAGCCCACAGGCTCAAGGCAGTCCCTGCACTGAGGCCCAGGTGCTCATCGAAATAGCCTCTACGTTCTGACAAAGCACAGCTGACAGCCCTGGGAAAGATGACCATGGAACACGAGGCCTTTCACCTTGGATTCTCCTCCCGGACCCGAGCCTTTTCAGGACGGGACGCTGGAGGCAGTGCGTTAACATAAAGGCAAACAGAAATATTTCTTTCTCCATATCTAATGCCAATTGGGTGATTCATTTCCCTAGTCTACCCCACAAACATGGCTAAAATGTGCCCTGCCAAGAGCTCTCTCTGCGTCATCTCACCCTATCTCATGTTCATCCACGGTGCTCAGACTCCAGAGCGATTTCTATGAATTGGGATCCATTTTGCAGAGTGCGGCTTTAAGCAAGCCTCATTTAAATAGGCCACTCTGTACATGTTATTATAAGTAATGCTCCCACACACCACGGATTTTAATGCGTCCTAGAAAGCAAATCACTGTCCAGGATAAGTTATATGACATTCCTGACCAAATTAGTTGGTTATTCATCTGAAGACCAACAAACTCAGCCTCCATTGAACTGTGAAGGAAGGGGGTAAAGCATCAAATGATTATATAGACATTTTATAATTAGGGGTTGGGACATGACTCCATTGGAATCCTTGCCTGAGCGTGGTTAATCGGCAACAGGTCTGGAGAGGTCAATTAGCGCAGCTCCGGCCTCAGCCTGCTGCAGACTCCAGGGATCCATTAGCATAGTCCAACAGAAAGGAAAAGACATAGACCAAGAAAATGAGTGTCTTGTTGCAGATTTGACAGCTACATTTTTCCTAGGGCTACTCCACTGGAAGTAGAACAAGATGTCAAGAATAACTTAGGAGAAGTTAAAAAAGAAAAAAATAGAAAAAGAAAAAGTCCTAGGGATATGTGAGAAAGTTGCTTACGACAGGAATAAATGAAGCAGGAAAAGGACAGAAGGGCAGCATTCAATGAGCTTAGATCACCCCTCACCTGGTGGACACAGGCTACTCACCAGCTGATTCCAATACACACACTGGCAGACGAACGAGAAAACAGGGTTTGGGAG